>NC_141820.1:4951340-5251340 GCF_982586985.1 Callionymus lyra | reverse complement strand
TTATAGTTGAAAATTGTTTGATTATAGTTGAAAATTGTTTGATTATAGTTGATAATTGTTTGATTATAGTTGATAATTGTTTGATTATAGTTGAGAATTGTTTGATTATAGTTGAAAATTGTTTGATTATAGTTGATAATTGTTTGATTATAGTTGATAATTGTTTGATTATAGTTGAAAATTGTTTGATTATAGTTGATAATTGTTTGATTATAGTTGAAAATTGTTTGATTATAGTTGAAAATTGTTTGATTATAGTTGATAATTGTTTGATTATAGTTGATAATTGTTTGATTATAGTTGAAAATTGTTTGATTATAGTTGAAAATTGTTTGATTACATTTACAGTCAAAAATTGTTGGATTATAATCTGTAACGTCCCTCTTGGATTGAAGCTCCACATGAGACTTTGAGAGGCTTTATTGGATCGATAACCAAACCAGTTTAGGATCCGTGCCTCCCTTCAGTTCCACTCTAATGAACACCATCCATGTCTCCAGACGACACCATGGAAGGTCTGATGGAGCGACTGGAGCGAGCGGTGGATCGTCTGGATCACATCTTCATCTCCTCATCAGGGATGTCTAACGGAGACTGTGTCAATGGAATCACTGGAGGTGAGTGTGAAGGAACTACAAGATGGTGTTGAAGTTCTGCTCTTAACACCGTTGAGACTTGTGTTTTCAGGCCTGACTCGGAGTGTGGAGGCCTTCGACGTTCTCCTCTCTGGACCAGTTTCTCAATATCTCAAGTACAGTCAGGAAATTGGAAGAGAGGTGGAAAAACATGTAAGTGCAAGAACACTGATAACACACTCTTGTCTATGACCTCAGTGATGTTTAGGTCGTATCGTTCGCTATGTTTGTTCTTTAAAGTGAAACCACCTGGAAAACCTAACCAGTGTGTCTTCAAAGATACTCCAAGAATACTCCGGAGAAATATGTACAATTTCAAAGATATGGAATTAAAATAAAAGAGACGATATACATTCACAGATTGATCAAAGTGGATATAAAAGAAGCTGAAGATCCAAATGAGTGAAAATAACATAAGGAACATAATACAAGAATATATATGTTCACATGATAAACATTATTATTCACATGAAACTCGTACATAAATAAACGAAAACACAATTAATAATAAAGTAAATATTTTATTATGTTATTTATAAAAAGTATGAATAAGAGGCGAGAATGATAACTTTCTTTCTCTGCTTCTTTTCATCTTTAATATTTTGTTTGATCAACAAACAATTATCTGATTATAGTTAAAAATTGTTTGATTTTAGCTGAAAATTGTTCAAACCTTTTTATTTGGAAAAAGGTTTGTACATTATATATAAAAAGCAGAAATTGTGATTGTTTGAAAGTGTTGGATTGTATAAAAACGTACAAATATACTAAAAACTGTAAAGAACAAGATGAGAGATTGTTACAAATTGTAATGAATAGTTTGCTGAGCTCCTCTGAGGAATAACTCTGAGTATCATCTTAACATTTTCTGCACATATACACAAGTGTCACAACAGCATTAGAAGAGTTTCTTCCTCCATCAGTGAGAGTGTTTACTGTACAACTGTGAGCTCCTTCTATGGTCAGAGTCCAGAGCCTCAGAACAGACATGGATGGTTTGATCCGTCCTCTCTGTTTATGTGAATGTTTTATATAAACACCTTCATGTCGAGTGTTTCCCATGTTCGGAGGATGTTTTGAGCAAAGAAACATAAAACATGTTCTTTAATTTCAACTTGTTTGATCGCTAACAGGCGGAGATGGTGAAGAAAGCGCTGCAGACTCAAAGGACTTTCCTTCAAATGTCTGCGACGCACCAGGAACCTGCAAAGGTACGATCCTGTGATGTCTTGATAGCATCTGTGAGTAACCGTGGAACTTATGAAGATCATTTGAAATACTTCTTCTGGGCTTCCACGTGGATCCAGGAACCTCTTCGACTGGTGCACCTGATCGGTGTTGCTCTTTTCACAACTAACTAACAAGTTGTGCTGCACCGTATTGCAAATAAGTGCGATATTCGTGTCTTGAATTACGATATTGATATTAATGTGATATTTTTTTCTTTCACCTAAAAATTCAGCATACGCAGGAGCGAGTACTGTAGTGTAGGTCCGGGGGTTAAGAAGGAAAACGATGATATTACTCTTTCGTATATTTCCACGCTTCGGTGTCGACATGATGGTATAAAAATATCTCTTATAACGCTCAGTCTCGCGGGACTTGCATCGGTTTCCCGCAAAACTGAGCGACATCAGAGAGGAGCCGCCGGCGCGTCGTGATATCACCAAATCAATAATAAATCCTTGTACACGCACACATAACACTTTATAAATGACGCTAACAACTTAGCTCGTTAGCATACGGTGAAGACGCACACATAACACTTTATAAATGACGCTAACAACTTAGCTCGTTAGCATACGGTGAAGACGCACACATTACACTTTATAAATGACGCTAACAACTTAGCTCGTTAGCATATGGTGAAGACGGACACATAACACTTTATAAATGACGCTAACAACTTAGCTCGTTAGCATACGGTGAAGACGGACACATAACACTTTATAAATGACGCTAACAACTTAGCTCGTTAGCATACGGTGAAGACGGACACAACACTTTATAAATGACGCTAACAACTTAGCTCGTTAGCATACGGTGAAGACGGACACAACACTTTATAAATTACGCTAACAACTTAGCTCGTTAGCATACGGTGAAGACGGACAGGTTTGTTTGGAAGTTCACGATCTTCTAAGAAAACAACTGAGACGAGATGAAAAGTTCTTACAATATGTTGCTTTAACAAAGGAGGTTGAAAGAGACGAGTGACTGGATCACTAGTGTTTGACTAGATCACAAGTTAGTATTACTTCACGGATCACTAGTGTTTGACTAGATCACAAGTTAGTATTACTTCACTGGATCACTAGTGTTTGACTAGATCATAAGTTAGTATTACTTCACTGGATCACTAGTGTTTGACTAGATCATAAGTTAGTATTACTTCACTGGATCACTAGTGTTTGACTAGATCACAAGTTAGTATTACTTCACTGGATCACTAGTGTTTGACTAGATCACAAGTTAGTATTACTTCACTGGATCACTAGTGTTTGACTAGATCACAAGTTAGTATTATTTCACTGGATCACTAGTGTTTGACTAGATCATAAGTTAGTATTACTTCACTGGATCACTAGTGTTTGACTAGATCATAAGTTAGTATTACTTCACTGGATCACTAGTGTTTGACTAGATCACAAGTTAGTATTACTTCACTGGATCACTAGTGTTTGACTAGATCATAAGTTAGTATTACTTCACTGGATCACTAGTGTTTGACTAGATCATAAGTTAGTATTACTTCACTGGATCACTAGTGTTTGACTAGATCACAAGTTAGTATTACTTCACTGGATCACTAGTGTTTGACTAGATCATAAGTTAGTATTACTTCACTGGATCACTAGTGTTTGACTAGATCACAAGTTAGTATTACTTCACTGGATCACTAGTGTTTGACTAGATCACAAGTTAGTATTACTTCACTGGATCACTAGTGTTTGACTAGATCACAAGTTAGTATTACTTCACTGGATCACTAGTGTTTGACTAGATCATAAGTTAGTATTACTTCACTGGATCACTAGTGTTTGACTAGATCATAAGTTAGTATTACTTCACTGGATCACTAGTGTTTGACTAGATCACAAGTTAGTATTACTTCACTGGATCACTAGTGTTTGACTAGATCATAAGTTAGTATTACTTCACTGGATCACTAGTGTTTGACTAGATCACAAGTTAGTATTACTTCACTGGATCACTAGTGTTTGACTAGATCATAAGTTAGTATTACTTCACTGGATCACTAGTGTTTGACTAGATCATAAGTTAGTATTACTTCACTGGATCACTAGTGTTTGACTAGATCACAAGTTAGTATTACTTCACTGGATCACTAGTGTTTGACTAGATCATAAGTTAGTATTACTTCACTGGATCACTAGTGTTTGACTAGATCACAAGTTAGTATTACTTCACTGGATCACTAGTGTTTGACTAGATCATAAGTTAGTATTACTTCACTGGATCACTAGTGTTTGACTAGATCACAAGTTAGTATTACTTTACTGGATCACTAGTGTTTGACTAGATCACAAGTTAGTATTACTTCACTGGATCACTAGTGTTTAACTAGATCACAAGTTAGTATTACTTTACTGGATCACTAGTGTTTGACTAGATCACAAGTTAGTATTACTTCACTGGATCACTAGTGTTTGACTAGATCACAAGTTAGTATTACTTCACTGGATCACTAGTGTTTGACTAGATCACAAGTTAGTATTACTTCACTGGATCACTAGTGTTTGACTAGATCACAAGTTAGTATTATTTCACTGGATCACTAGTGTTTGACTAGATCATAAGTTAGTATTACTTCACTGGATCACTAGTGTTTGACTAGATCATAAGTTAGTATTACTTCCGTCGCCATAGCAACCGAGCCTAACAAGCTGCGCTGCACAGTTCACAGACGGACGTAGACATAACAACAACGAGACATAGAAGTACAAATTGACAACTTTACAGAACGTGACACTGATTGGTCGAAGTGTGTATTTAAGAAATGCTTGATTTATGGAATAAAGAATATAAATTATCGCACATGTTTTCGATATACATATCGCACGTGCCTATATCACGATATTGATATTTTTTTTATATATATATCTTGAAGCCCCTCAAACCTACAAACCAGGAAAACCAATGATCTTGGTGCCCAAATGTTTGATGTTCTTGCACCATTGTTTTAGGGTTACTTGATAACCCTGCTTGCAACTTGAAAACTCAGTGACAGCACTTTCTTCGATAGCAGAGTTGATTTGACGAAAACTTTTGTACTTTGTCAACACAATTATTACATCATGGGGGTTGTTATTCTACGTATCTGTGAGTATTGAGTATTGAGTATTGCGAAACGATACGCATTACTCTGAGGCAACATATGTTGTGATGGATGGATTGATACTGTAAAAACAAGGATATATTTAGTTTTTTAAAGCTTTAATTGCAGACAAACATAGTATAGTAAACACAATGTTGTTACATTACATGCTTCACATTATATTTGTATTTCACAAGAGATGAAAAGAAGCGAAATATGATTATAGTTGAAAATGGTTTGATTATAGTTGAAAATTGTTTGATTATAGTTGAAAATTGTTTGATTATAGTTGAAAATTGTTTGATTATAGTTGATAATTGTTAGATTATAGTTGAAAATCTTTTGATTATAGTTGAAAATTGTTTGATTATAGTTGAAAATTGTTTGATTATAGTTAAAAATGGTTTGATTATAGTTGAAAATTGTTTGATTATAGTTGAAAATGGTTTGATTATAGTTGAAAATTGTTTGATTATAGTTGAAAATTGTTTGATTATAGTTGAAAATTGTTTGATTATAGTTGATAATTGTTAGATTATAGTTGAAAATCTTTTGATTATAGTTGAAAATTGTTTGATTATAGTTGAAAATTGTTTGATTATAGTTGAAAATGGTTTGATTATAGTTGAAAATTGTTTGATTATAGTTGAAAATGGTTTGATTATAGTTGAAAATTGTTTGATTATAGTTGAAAATGGTTTGATTATAGTTGAATATTGTTTGATTATAGTTGAAAATTGTTTGATTATAGTTGAAAATTGTTTGATTATAGTTGATAATTGTTTGATTATAGTTGAAAATTGTTTGATTATAGTTGAAAATTGTTTGATTATAGTTGAATATTGTTTGATTATAGTTGAAAATTGTTTGATTATAGTTGAAAATTGTTTGATTATAGTTGAAAATTGTTAGATTATAGTTGAAAATTGTTTGATTATAGTTGATAATTGTTAGATTATAGTTGAAAATTGTTTGATTATAGTTGAAAATTGTTTGATTATAGTTGATAATTGTTAGATTATAGTTGAAAATCGTTTGATTATAGTTGATAATTGTTAGATTATAGTTGAAAATCGTTTGATTACAGTTGAAAATTGTTTGGTTATAGTTGAAAAGTGTTTGATTATAGTTGAAAAGTGTTTGATTATAGTTGAAAAGTGTTTGATTATAGTTGAAAATTGTTTGATTATAGTTGAAAATTGTTTGATTATAGTTGAAAATTGTTTAATTATAGTTGACAATTGTTTGATTATAGTTGAAAATTGTATGATTTTAGTTGAAAATTGTTTGATTATAGTTGAAAAGTGTTTGATTATAGTTGAAAATTGTTTGATTATAGTTGAAAATTGTTTAATTATAGTTGACAATTGTTTGATTATAGTTGAAAAGTGTTTGATTATAGTTGAAAATTGTATGATTTTAGTTGAAAAGTGTTTGATTATAGTTGAAAATTGTTTGATTATAGTTGAAAACTGTTTGATTAAAGTTGAAAATTGTTTGATTATAGTTGAAAATTGTTTAATTATAGTTGAAAATTGTTTGATTCCAATAGAATATTGTCTGATTAGATAGATGTAAACACAATGTTGTAACATGCTTCACATTATATTTGTATTTCACAAGAGATGAAAAGAAGCGAAATACGAACATTTTCATGTTATTTAAAACACTTGTTACAGTGCTGTTAAATATCTATAGGGTACTGTTAAAAAAATGGCAAGTTTTAAGTGTATTGACATTTTCTTACACTCCTAATAGTTTTCTTATTCAAGTACTTTGGAATAAACACTTGGCGAAGATATGCGTCGTTGTTTGTGCTTTTTTGTTGTTTCTTTGCAGGAGAGTCTCAGTCAACATCTGGGGTTCCTTCTCTCACCTCCGACTATGAAATTACACATTAGTTTTAGTTTAAAAATCATTCACAGCAAATGCTGAGCAGAAAGACACGGATGGCTACACACACACACACACACACACACACACACACACTCCTGGGCTTTATCTAGACCCTGCACTGCTGTCTGACTTTTTAAGGGCATGTTCTATATTTGAGTGTGTTGTCAGTGCGAGGGAGTGAAACAAGGATTTCTCTCAAGCGACCTGTAGTCGATCAGTTGGTTGTGCGTGAGATGTTTGGTGTTTGTGTGTTTGTGTTGAGATTCACACGCGACTCTCCCTCGTCCAGCTCTCATGCTGTGGCTTCCATGAGGACTCGTAGGTGACACTGAGCTCACTCGTTGCCATTAGAAATAGATCGGACCGTCGTGGTCCTGCGGCTGGTCAAGGGTCTAAGGGTCAAGGGTCTAAGGGTCTAAGGGTCTAAGGGTCTAAGGGTCTAGGGCTTCCTTGAAGCTGCATCAGTGCGACTGAAACGATCCAGTTCTGCAACACATTCCACCTTCAGATGGATGCCATGAGAAGAAGGTCTCTGCAGCGATTCATCAATGAACGGGTCTGAGGTCTACAGTGTGCCTGCAAGGTAAACACTGGAAGAAGACTATGCCTTACAAGGAAGAAGGGATACCCCCGTCATACCCCCGTCAAACCCCCGTCAAACCCTGGAATGCTCTCGGATCAGAGGAAGGAAGATTTACTGAGATTTCTCAACGTTTGATAAAATGGCTTCACAGACGAGTTCAAGGAAATGTTTATACACTGTTTCCCCGATACTTAACAACAGAGTATCCTTTTTTAAATTTAGAATTAACATGGAAATGTCAAGTCGTTTGTTCATTTTTGTGTGACAATAAAACATCATTCGGTCATTTCATCCTCCGCAGCTAAATGAAGTATGACTGAGGACGAGAGGATACAGTGACTTCAGCAGCTTTTAAAGCTGATGTTTGGACATATTTTAATTTGAAAAACAAATGAAAGCAGTTACGACTTCGTCAAGAGTCATGTGGTCTGTAAATACTACAACACCAGAGTCAAGTACTGGACAATACTACACATATATACTTGTTACTACACTATCACAACACCAGAGTCAAGTACTGGACAATACTACACATATATACTTGTTACTACACTATCACAACACCATAGTCAAGTACTGGACAATACTACAAATATATACTTGTTACTTCACTATCACAACACCAGAGTCAAGTACTGGACAATACTACACATACATACTTGTTACTACACTATCACAACACCAAAGTCAAGTACTGGACAATACTACACATATATACTTGTTACTACACTATCACAACACCAGAGTCAAGTACTGGACAATACTACACATATATACTTGTTACTACACTATCACAACACCAGAGTCAAGTACTGGACAATACTACACATATATTCTTGTTACTATACTATCACAACACCAGAGTCAAGTACTGGACAATACTACACATATATACTTGTTACTACACTATCACAACACCAGAGTCAAGTACTGGACAATACTACACATATATACTTGTTACTACACTATCACAACACCAGAGTCAAGTACTCAACAATACTACACATATATCCTTGTTGTTACACTATCACAACACCAGAGTCAAGTACTGGACAATACTACACATATATATACTTGTTACTACAGTATCACAACACCAGAGTCAAGTACTGGACAATACTACACATATAAATACTTGTTACTACACTATCACAACACCAGAGTCAAGTACTGGACAATACTACACATATAAATACTTGTTACTACACTATCACAACACCAGAGTCAAGTACTGGACAATACTACACATATATACTTGTTACTACACTTATGTATCACTATATACCACAATATATTGTGAGCCTGTATTGTGATACGTATTGATACTTGCTAGTACTCGCTCCTACAAACAAGTTAATTCTTCCTTCTCTTCAGATGGAACTCCATGACTTGCTCAAACCCATTTCCGACCACATCCAGGACATCCAGAGCTTCAGGGAGAGAAACCGAGGCTGCAGCCTCTTCAACCACCTCTCAGCCGTCAGCGAGAGCATCCCTGCTCTGGGCTGGGTCGCTGTGGTAAGAACAGAAACCATGGACCAGATTCTAAAATATAGTTTGTTTTTTTCATCGACGGTGCGCAATTACGTATTAATTCCAATTAAACTGTGCGTAGAAATCTGTCATAATGTTCTAGTGTGACTTCGGTGACACGACACAGTAGAGCTTATAACATCTGAATAACTTCAAATCATCGAACGTGTTCCAGGAGTATCAACCAGTGTCTGTGGAGCTATAATGTGTTGTTTTATCATGGTTTTAGGGTTACTAGATATGACTCTGTGTGGCTAGAAGAAAAAAACCAGTGAGAGTTTGTTTTTAAGATGATGGTAGATATGAAGAGTGTGAGGACCATCAGTAACAGATAATAACAGAAATATAACAGCAGGTTTCTAACATTCTTTTAACAATTCTATGTCATTTTTAAACTTGTAGGATCAGAAACCAGGACCGTACGTGAAGGAAATGAACGATGCTGCCACCTTCTATACCAACAGAGTTCTGAAGGACTTCAAAGAATCGTAAGTATCACCAACAAGTCAGTCGTTATAAGAAGAAATCGACAAAAATCTCCATCCTTGACTCTGTTTACGCCACACAATGAAGAATCCTTGGGATGCGTTTGTCAAACTAAATTAGTTTGTTTTAATTCATTATGTAATAGAATGACGTGAATAATAAGTGAGGTCTAGGACCATAGTCCGAGTAGTTTGGAATATTCATGATAAGGTTCCAGGGTTGAGTCAGTACTTGGGTGACTTAGGTCAGTCTGTCAAACTGAGCCTGAGAAACCTGGGTGTTGTATTTGATAAAGACATGTCTCTTGTTCAACACTGAAGAAAACTGACCAGAAACTGTTTCAACTGAGAAACATCTCTAAACTTAAATGTTGTCACAACATGATCTGGATCTTATAATGTGTTTGTGTCGTTTACACTATTGTAACAGTATATTTAGTGTCTAAACCAGAAGGATGTGTCTCGCCTGCAGTTCATACAAAACTCTGCAGCCAGAATTCTGAGCTGCTCTAGTAGAATAACTCACATTTCTCCTTCAAACTCTTCACTGGCTGCTCTAGTAGAAGAACTCACATTTCTCCTTCAAACTCTTCACTGGCTGCTCTAGTAGAAGAACTCACATTTCTCCTTCAAACTCTTCACTGGCTGCTCTAGTAGAAGAACTCACATTTCTCCTTCAAACTCTTCACTGGCTGCTCTAGTAGAAGAACTCACATTTCTCCTTCAAACTCTTCACTGGCTGCTCTAGTAGAAGAACTCACATTTCTCCTTCAAACTCTTCACTGGCTGCTCTAGTAGAAGAACTCACATTTCTCCTTCAAACTCTTCACTGGCTGCTCTAGTAGAAGAACTCACATTTCTCCTTCAAACTCTTCACTGGCTGCTCTAGTAGAAGAACTCACATTTCTCCTTCAAACTCTTCACTGGCCGCTCTAGTAGAAGAACTCACATTTCTCCTTCAAACTCCTCACTGGCTGCTCTAGTAGAAGAACTCACATTTCTCCTTCAAACTCTTCACTGGCTGCTCTAGTAGAAGAACTCACATTCTCCTTCAAACTCTTCACTGGCTGCTCTAGTAGAAGAACTCACATTTCTCCTTCAAACTCTTCACTGGCTGCTCTAGTAGAAGAACTCACATTTCTCCTTCAAACTCTTCACTGGCTGCTCTAGTAGAAGAACTCACATTCTCCTTCAAACTCTTCACTGGCTGCTCTAGTAGAAGAACTCACATTTCTCCTTCAAACTCTTCACTGGCTGCTCTAGTAGAAGAACTCACATTTCTCCTTCAAACTCTTCACTGGCTGCTCTAGTAGAAGAACTCACATTTCTCCTTCAAACTCTTCACTGGCTGCTCTAGTAGAAGAACTCACATTTCTCTTTCAAACTCTTCACTGGCTGCTCTAGTAGAAGAACTCACATTTCTCCTTCAAACTCTTCACTGGCTGCTCTAGTAGAAGAACTCACATTTCTCCTTCAAACTCCTCACTGGCTGCTCTAGTAGAAGAACTCACATTTCTCCTTCAAACTCTTCACTGGCTGCTCTAGTAGAAGAACTCACATTTCTCCTTCAAACTCTTCACTGGCTGCTCTAGTAGAAGAACTCACATTTCTCCTTTAAACTCTTCACTGGCTGCTCTAGTAGAAGAACTCACATTTCTCCTTCAAACTCTTCACTGGCTGCTCTAGTAGAAGAACTTACATTTCTCCTTCAAACTCTTCACTGGCTGCTCTAGTAGAATAACTCACATTTCTCCTTCAAACTCTTCACTGGCTGCTCTAGTAGAAGAACTCACATTTCTCCTTCAAACTCTTCACTGGCTGCTCTAGTAGAAGAACTCACATTTCTCCTTCAAACTCTTCACTGGCCGCTCTAGTAGAAGAACTCACATTTCTCCTTCAAACTCTTCACTGGCTGCTCTAGTAGAAGAACTCACATTTCTCCTTCAAACTCTTCACTGGCCGCTCTAGTAGAAGAACTCACATTTCTCCTTCAAACTCTTCACTGGCTGCTCTAGTAGAAGAACTCACATTTCTCCTTCAAACTCTTCACTGGCTGCTCTAGTAGAAGAACTCACATTTCTCCTTCAAACTCTTCACTGGCTGCTCTAGTAGAAGAACTCACATTTCTCCTTCAAACTCTTCACTGGCTGCCAGTTTCTTTCAGGATCAACTTTAAAATTCAGGTTCTTACTTTCAGATCTATTCATGGTCAGACCTCTTACACATCTTAAGACATTCTTATTTGTGCTTTTCCCTGATTTTCTTAGACTCCTGTGTTTGTCTTATGTGTCTTGACCTTTTAAAGTATATATTTTAACTGAGTATTGTTTTCGATTGTTAAAGTTGTTTGTGACCCTGGTATAGAAAGATCTTTACAAATAACCCTTACTTACTCACACACACACACACACACCTACACACCCACACCCACACACACACACACAAGGAGCGATATAAAGGTTGAGAAAGCCTCCTTATTGATGTCAACGTTCTCTGCTCTCATGTGACATCAGACCTTTGTCTCCCGGCTCACCTCTTCCCTCCCGCAGAGACCGGCGTCACGTGGACTGGGTCCACTCGTACCTGTCCATCTGGACGGAGATGCAGTCGTTCATAAAGCAGCACTACACCACAGGACTGGTCTGGAGCAAGAGCGTGAGTATCTCTTGAGTATCTCTTGAGTATCTCTTGAGTATCTCTTGAGTATCTCTTGAGTATCTCTTGAGTATCTCTTCCATCTGCTGCGTGCGTCAACGTAATTCTAGGATATTCTCATGATGAAGGTTTTCTGTCGGACCGTTAACAATTCATGAAACATTTTGTATTATATTAGAAATGTACAAAGTATTTGCAAAAATATTGATATTTTTTCCTGAAGAAATATGGACCAAATAAAGGCGATCATTTAATACATATACACGTATATAAAACATTTCCCGAAGGAGACCTCCAGAGGGATCAAGTGGATCCATCTATCTATCTATCTATTTATATGTAGATACTGTTTATCAGTGACTCCCAACTTGTAGGCCGTGGCCCCCTGGTGGGCTGCGAAGGTACTGCAAGTGGATGAGGGTGGATGTAATTATATAAAAATAAAAATACACATAATAATGTTTTAAATGTTAAAACGCGTTAAGTTTAAAAGGATATTAAACATTTTCAAATATTATTTTTAATGATATTGTTTGTGAGTATTAAACATGTGAAGAGGACATAAGAACGCGTTATAACGCCTTCGTAGTTACGGGGTCGGAGGGGGAGGCTGCAAGGTTTTTGAGGCTTGAGGGGCGCCCACCACTGCTGTATATAATATATATTTATATCATGTACACTGTTGAAGGTTCCATTCCTATGCGAACTAGTTCAAAGTTTAGTTCATCATTTTTTAAAGTTCACCGTTCCAAGAATGAAGTACTTTATTTATCCTATATTTTGCTACCAGCTTTTATCCTTTAAAATGATTGACAGTCCATATGTAACCACACACTTGGATCATTTGATCTGTTTAAACATCAGAATCAATGACACGTTTGTTGTCAGTTTTCTAATAGAATCAATAATAAAGTACATGGTACATTATAGTGTATATATAAGGATGTCAACCATATAGAACCAGGTTTACGTCAGAACAATAGGTCTGTATCACTGTAGCAGTGATGCCTTCATGGTCCTGGAAATGAAAGGTTTTTTTCATCCTTCTCGAACTCGTCATGAAACTAGTTGAAATGATTATGGGATGAATGGTTGATACTTAGTGTGTTCGTGCTGCTGTAGCTTCACCTGCTGCTCTTTGTGTTGATGACGTCGTTGTGTGCGACTGGTGTTGTCGGATACGCTGTATTTACACTTTACATTAAGCCTTGTTTACCGTGAGTTTTAGCAGGTTTTTCTGTCTTAAAGCCTCTGTAGAAATTCTATTGATGGAAGATGAACAGAGTGTGATGTTCACAGACACCAGAGTGAACGCCAGCATTTTAAACACAAAACCACACAGGAATGACCAGTTATAAACATAAAAACTAAGGTTGTGTATTGGCAAGAATTTGTGGACCCTGTATAGATATGAGATATATATATATATATATATATTGATAGTGTAGTAACAAGTATATATGTGTAGTATTGTCCAGTACTTGACTCTGGTGTTGTGATAGTGTAGTAACAAGTATATATGTGTAGTATTGTCCAGTACTTGACTCTGGTGTTGTGATAGTTTAGTAACAAGTATGTATGTGTAGTATTGTCCAGTACTTGACTCTGGTGTTGTGATAGTGTAGTAACAAGTATATATGTGTAGTATTGTCCAGTACTTGACTCTGGTGTTGTGATAGTGTAGTAACAAGAATACATGTGTAGTATTGTCGAGTACTTGACTCTGGTGTTGTGATAGTGTAGTAACAAGTATATATGTGTAGTATTGTCCAGTACTTGACTCTGGTGTTGTGATAGTGTAGTAACAAGTATATATGTGTAGTATTGTCCAGTACTTGACTCTGGTGTTGTGATAGTGTAGTAACAAGTATATATGTGTAGTATTGTCGAGTACTTGACTCTGGTGTTGTGATAGTGTAGTAACAAGTATATATGTGTAGTATTGTCCAGTACTTGACTCTGGTGTTGTGATAGTGTAGTAACAAGTATGTATGTGTAGTATTGTCGAGTACTTGACTCTGGTGTTGTGATAGTGTAGTATCAAGTATGTATGTGTAGTATTGTCCAGTACTTGACTCTGGTGTTGTGATAGTGTAGTAACAAGTATGTATGTGTAGTATTGTCCAGTACTTGACTCTGGTGTTGTGATAGTGTAGTAACAAGTATGTATGTGTAGTATTGTCCAGTACTTGACTCTGGTGTTGTGATAGTGTAGTAACAAGTATGTATGTGTAGTATTGTCCAGTACTTGACTCTGGTGTTGTGATAGTGTAGTAACAAGTATGTATGTGTAGTATTGTCCAGTACTTGAGTCTGGTGTTGTGATAGTGTAGTAACACGTATATATGTGTAGTATTGTCCAGTACTTGACTCTGGTGTTGTGATAGTGTAGTAACAAGTATATATGTGTAGTATTGTCCAGTACTTGACTCTGGTGTTGTGATAGTGTAGTAACAAGTATATATGTGTAGTATTGTCCAGTACTTGACTCTGGTGTTGTGATAGTGAAGTAACAAGTATATATGTGTAGTATTGTCCAGTACTTGACTCTGGTGTTGTGATAGTGTAGTAACAAGTATATATGTGTAGTATTGTCCAGTACTTGACTCTGGTGTTGTGATAGTGTAGTAACAAGTATATATGTGTAGTATTGTCCAGTACTTGACTCTGGTGTTGTGATAGTGTAGTAACAAGTATATATGTGTAGTATTGTCCAGTACTTGACTCTGGTGTTGTGATAGTGAAGTAACAAGTATATATGTGTAGTATTGTCCAGTACTTGACTCTGGTGTTGTGATAGTGTAGTAACAAGTATATATGTGTAGTATTGTCCAGTACTTGACTCCTCTGGTGTTGTGATAGTGTAGTAACAAGTATATATGTGTAGTATTGTCCAGTACTTGACTCTGGTGTTGTGATAGTGTAGTAACAAGTATATATGTGTAGTATTGTCCAGTACTTGACTCTGGTGTTGTGATAGTGAAGTAACAAGTATATATGTGTAGTATTGTCCAGTACTTGACTCTGGTGTTGTAGTATTTACACCACATGACTCTTGACAAAGTCGTAACTACTTTCATTTGTTTTCAAACCAAAATATGTCCAAACATCAGCTTTAAAAGCTGCTGTATCCTCTCGTCCTCAGTCATAATTCTTCCTTTAGCTGTTGCAGCACAAAAATGATCAAACGCTGTGAATATTTATGTTAATTGTAGATTTTAATATGTTAATACACACGTTATTTAATAAAAGTATTTTCTTACACCACAAATAATGCGTGTGATTAGCATCATCATTATGACGTTTCTTACTTTATAATACTTTCAAGAAAGCGTCACACTCTGGATCTTCATCTCGTGTTTCCCTCGACACAAGTGTGTATTTCCACCAGTAAATCAATCTTCTCTCGGTCGATAAAAGAGTTGTTCGGTGACACACCGTCCTGTCAATCTTCGACGGCAGCAACCCGAGAGCTGAGCCGCGAGTGTCGGCTGTTGCGTGGAAGACAAGATGAACAGGTGGTCGTCAGGCCGGACCTGAATGAAGGTTCTCTTCCACAGCAGCTGCAACAAAGACTCGGCAGGAGCTGTAACCCAGTCCTGGTCGCAGCTGCTGGGGTTGGAGTCGGGGCGTCCAGGTCCAACGTTTATATCGACCAGCCTCGCTCCTCAGCTTCTCTTCAAACGTCAGCACAAACATCTACTTGGGTTTTGAACCGACCGTCTCTCGGGTCACTTACTGCTGTTCTGACCCGGTCTACTGTTGACCGTCGTAGTAGAAGTTCTTGTCTCTACCTCGCAGCTCTGGGGACTTTACCCCGAACTCACTCCAAAAGATGTTTAGTGTCAGAGAGTGATGATGTCATCAGTTCACTCAGTCACATGATGTTCTATCATAACATGTTTTTTTATTCGCTTAACCTTCTTCAAAACATACTTCTGTTGTTTTGACCTTTTAATGCATGTTTTTAACTATTGTTTTTGATTGTTGAAGCTCTTGGTCTGGAAACATCTTTACAAAGAACTATTACTTACTTCATATAAATACTTGTAAATCTTCTTTTATAGGACATGAACAAAGATACATGAATACAATTCAGAGCCACAAATAAACAAAACCAAGAATGTCCACAAGGTGGCGGCAGAGTCCTCCCTCAATGTCAGAGAATGTCAAAATAAAACTTGCTAAAAAAAAAAGTTTCAGGGAAAATCAGCGAGTCCAGAAAATAACCGATGCACAGTTTGAGGGAGTGTCCAGGTTTGACCAGGCGACGCTGTAAGACGAGCCGACGCCGGTCTGTGGAAAGTGAGGCTGAAAGTATTGATCAGCTGTAAACTTCTGTCCCACAGGGACCCATCGCTCCTCATTCTCTCTTTGAAACATCAGCTCCCAACAGTGGCTCTCATCCTGCCGGTCCTCCTCCACCTCCTCCTGGTCCTCCACCTCCTCCTGGTCCTCCACCTCCTCCGGCGCTCGTCGACGAGAACCGCCAGTCCGGTGCGGCGCCGGCGCCTCACGCCGCGCTCTTTGCTCAGCTCAACCAGGGCATGGACATCACTAAAGGTGGAGCGTCGGTCTGAGCTGAAGTCCAGGTCTGAGTGACTGGTGTCTCCCTGCAGGGCTGAAGCACGTCCTCGACGAGCAGAAGGTCAACAAGAACCCCGGCCTGCGCTCTCAGGCTCCAGGTAGAAGCAAGAAGTCTGGATCGGACGACTGCCCCCCCGAGACCCCGGCTCAGAAGAAACAACCCCTGCTGGAGCTGGAGGGGAAGAAGTGGAGGGTGGTGCGTGAACCTTTACGTCTGAGTCTCCACGCATTTATGGCTGAAGTTCTTCAGGATGTTGAACGATTCAAAACTGATTCTCCGAAGTCACTGAAATACTTCCGTGAACGTCGTCCCTGCAGGAGAACTTTGAGCAGAACCACGAGCTGCTGATCCAGGAGACGGAGCTCAAACAAGTGGTCTACGTCTTCCGCTGCAGGAACTCCACGCTGCAGGTCAAGGGCAAGGTCAACTCCATCATCATAGGTCCGTGGTCCACGTGGTCGTGACTTCCTGATCCATCTTCGTTCCTTTGAAGACGTGTTTTCACTCCTCAGACGACTGCAAGAAACTGGCTCTGGTGTTTGAGAACGTGGTCGGCATCGTGGAGGTCATCAACTCCCAGAGCGTCCAGATCCAGGCGAGTCTGGAGTCCACCTCGAGGTCTGGAGTCTGGACCAGGACTCGCAGACCTTTACCACCATTTCTGTCACTTTGGAACTTTTTGTTGCAGTTTTCGAGACTTGGAAACTTTTTGCAACACTTACAATACAAGACTTTCAACAAGTTGTAAAGTCTTGTATTTTGTCACAAATGTCTCGCAAAATGAGAAAAAAATATCAAAACTAGTAAAAATTCTAACACTGTCGTAAAAACTTTTAGTGACGACTTTTTTACAGCTTTGTGACTTTTTTCTCACTTTGCAACACTTTATGTAATACTTTAAAAACTTTATGTAATACTTTAAAAACTTTATGTAATACTTTAAAAAACTTTTTGTATCACTTTAAAAACTTTATGTATCACTTTAAAACTTTTTGTATCACTTTAAAACTTTTTGTATCACTTTAAAAACTTTATGTATCACTTTAAAACTTTATGTTTCACTTTTTTATGTATCACTTTAAAACTTTATGTATCACTTTAAAACTTTATGTATCACTTTAAAACTTTTTGTATCACTTTAAAAACTTTATGTATCACTTTAAAACTTTATGTTTCACTTTAAAAACTTTATGTATCACTTTAAAACTTTTTGTATCACTTTAAAAACTTTATGTATGACTTTAAAACTTTTTGTATCACTTTAAAAACTTTATGTATCACTTTAAAACTTTTTGTATCACTTTAAAAACTTTATGTATCACTTTAAAACTTTTTGTATCACTTTAAAACTTTATTTATCACTTTATAAACTTTTTGTATCACTTTAAAACTTTATGTATCACTTTAAAACTTTATGTATCTCTTTAAAACTTTATGTTTCACTTTAAAACTTTATGTATCACTTTAAAACTTTATGTGTCACTTTAAAACTTTATGTTTCACTTTAAAACTTTATGTTTCACTTTAAAACTTTTTGTATCACTTTAAAACTTTTTGTATCACTTTAAAACTTTATGTATCACTTTAAAACTTTTTGTATCACTTTAAAACTTTATGTATCACTTTAAAACTTTATGTATCACTTTAAAACTTTATGTATCTCTTTAAAACTTTATGTATCACTTTAAAACTTTATGTATCACTTTAAAACTTTATGTGTCACTTTAAAACTTTTTGTATCACTTTAAAACTTTATGTATCACTTTAAAACTTTTTGTATCACTTTAAAACTTTATGTATCACTTTAAAACTTTTTGTATCACTTTAAAACTTTATGTATCACTTTAAAACTTTTTGTATCACTTTAAAACTTTATGTATCACTTTAAAAACTTTATGTATCACTTTAAAACTTTTTGTATCACTTTAAAACTTTATGTATCACTTTAAAAACTTTATGTTTCACTTTAAAACTTTATGTATCACTTTAAAACTTTATGTATCACTTTAAAACTTTATGTATCACTTTAAAAACTTTATGTATCACTTTAAAACTTTATGTTTCACTTTAAAACTTTTTGTATCACTTTAAAACTTTATGTATCACTTTAAAACTTTATGTATCACTTTAAAACTTT
This sequence comes from Callionymus lyra, assembly GCF_982586985.1. Lineage (NCBI taxonomy): Eukaryota > Metazoa > Chordata > Actinopteri > Syngnathiformes > Callionymidae > Callionymus > Callionymus lyra. The sequence continues at coordinate 5,232,489 of NC_141820.1, read as the reverse complement.
ATGTTTCACTTTAAAAACTTTATGTTTCACTTTAAAACTTTATGTATCACTTTAAAAACTTTATGTATCACTTTAAAACTTTATGTTTCACTTTAAAATTTTATGTATCACTTTAAAAACTTTATGTATCACTTTAAAACTTTATGTTTCACTTTAAAACTTTATGTTTCACTTTAAAACTTTATGTATCACTTTAAAACTTTATGTATCACTTTAAAACTTTTTGTATCACTTTAAAACTTTATGTATCACTTTAAAACTTTGTTTCACTTTAAAACTTTATGTTTCACTTTAAAACTTTATGTATCACTTTAAAAACTTTATGTTTCACTTTAAAACTTTTTGTATCACTTTAAAACTTTATGTTTCACTTTAAAAACTTTATGTTTCACTTTAAAACTTTATGTATCACTTTAAAAACTTTATGTATCACTTTAAAACTTTATGTTTCACTTTAAAACTTTATGTTTCACTTTAAAACTTTATGTTTCACTTTAAAACTTTATGTATCACTTTAAAACTTTATGTATCACTTTAAAACTTTTTGTATCACTTTAAAACTTTATGTTTCACTTTAAAAACTTTATGTTTCACTTTAAAACTTTATGTATCACTTTAAAAACTTTATGTATCACTTTAAAACTTTATGTTTCACTTTAAAACTTTATGTTTCACTTTAAAACTTTATGTATCACTTTAAAACTTTATGTATCACTTTAAAACTTTATGTTTCACTTTAAAACTTTATGTTTCACTTTAAAACTTTATGTATCACTTTAAAACTTTATGTATCACTTTAAAACTTTATGTATCACTTTAAAACTTTATGTATCACTTTAAAAACTTTATGTATCACTTTAAAACTTTATGTATCACTTTAAAACTTTATGTTTCACTTTAAAACTTTATGTTTCACTTTAAAACTTTATGTATCACTTTAAAACTTTATGTATCACTTTAAAACTTTATGTATCACTTTAAAACTTTATGTTTCACTTTAAAACTTTATGTTTCACTTTAAAACTTTATGTATCACTTTAAAACTTTATGTATCACTTTAAAACTTTATGTATCACTTAAAAACTTTATGTTTCACTTTAAAACTTTATGTATCACTTTAAAACTTTATGTTTCACTTTAAAACTTTATGTATCACTTTAAAACTTTATGTTTCACTTTAAAAACTTTATGTATCACTTTAAAACTTTTTGTATCACTTTAAAACTTTTTGTATCACTTTAAAAACTTTATGTATCACTTTAAAACTTTATGTTTCACTTTTTTATGTATCACTTTAAAACTTTATGTATCACTTTAAAACTTTATGTATCACTTTAAAACTTTTTGTATCACTTTAAAAACTTTATGTATCACTTTAAAACTTTATGTTTCACTTTAAAAACTTTATGTATCACTTTAAAACTTTTTGTATCACTTTAAAAACTTTATGTATGACTTTAAAACTTTTTGTATCACTTTAAAAACTTTATGTATCACTTTAAAACTTTTTGTATCACTTTAAAAACTTTATGTATCACTTTAAAACTTTTTGTATCACTTTAAAACTTTATGTATCACTTTATAAACTTTATGTATCACTTTAAAACTTTATGTATCACTTTAAAACTTTATTTATCACTTTATAAACTTTATGTATCACTTTAAAACTTTATGTATCACTTTAAAACTTTATTTATCACTTTATAAACTTTTTGTATCACTTTAAAACTTTATGTATCACTTTAAAACTTTATGTATCTCTTTAAAACTTTATGTTTCACTTTAAAACTTTATGTATCACTTTAAAACTTTATGTGTCACTTTAAAACTTTATGTATCTCTTTAAAACTTTATGTTTCACTTTAAAACTTTATGTTTCACTTTAAAACTTTTTGTATCACTTTAAAACTTTTTGTATCACTTTAAAACTTTATGTATCACTTTAAAACTTTTTGTATCACTTTAAAACTTTATGTATCACTTTAAAACTTTATGTATCACTTTAAAACTTTATGTATCTCTTTAAAACTTTATGTATCACTTTAAAACTTTATGTATCACTTTAAAACTTTATGTGTCACTTTAAAACTTTTTGTATCACTTTAAAACTTTATGTATCACTTTAAAACTTTTTGTATCACTTTAAAACTTTATGTATCACTTTAAAACTTTTTGTATCACTTTAAAACTTTATGTATCACTTTAAAACTTTTTGTATCACTTTAAAACTTTATGTATCACTTTAAAAACTTTATGTATCACTTTAAAACTTTTTGTATCACTTTAAAACTTTATGTATCACTTTAAAAACTTTATGTTTCACTTTAAAACTTTATGTATCACTTTAAAACTTTATGTATCACTTTAAAACTTTATGTATCACTTTAAAAACTTTATGTATCACTTTAAAACTTTATGTTTCACTTTAAAACTTTTTGTATCACTTTAAAACTTTATGTATCACTTTAAAACTTTATGTATCACTTTAAAACTTTATGTTTCACTTTAAAAACTTTATGTTTCACTTTAAAACTTTATGTATCACTTTAAAAACTTTATGTATCACTTTAAAACTTTATGTTTCACTTTAAAACTTTATGTTTCACTTTAAAACTTTATGTATCACTTTAAAACTTTATGTATCACTTTAAAACTTTTTGTATCACTTTAAAACTTTATGTATCACTTTAAAACTTTGTTTCACTTTAAAACTTTATGTTTCACTTTAAAACTTTATGTATCACTTTAAAAACTTTATGTTTCACTTTAAAACTTTTTGTATCACTTTAAAACTTTATGTTTCACTTTAAAAACTTTATGTTTCACTTTAAAACTTTATGTATCACTTTAAAAACTTTATGTATCACTTTAAAACTTTATGTTTCACTTTAAAACTTTATGTTTCACTTTAAAACTTTATGTTTCACTTTAAAACTTTATGTATCACTTTAAAACTTTATGTATCACTTTAAAACTTTTTGTATCACTTTAAAACTTTATGTTTCACTTTAAAAACTTTATGTTTCACTTTAAAACTTTATGTATCACTTTAAAAACTTTATGTATCACTTTAAAACTTTATGTTTCACTTTAAAACTTTATGTTTCACTTTAAAACTTTATGTATCACTTTAAAACTTTATGTATCACTTTAAAACTTTATGTTTCACTTTAAAACTTTATGTTTCACTTTAAAACTTTATGTATCACTTTAAAACTTTATGTATCACTTTAAAACTTTATGTATCTCTTTAAAACTTTATGTATCACTTAAAAACTTTATGTATCACTTTAAAACTTTTTGTATCACTTTAAAACTTTATGTATCACTTTATAAACTTTATGTATCACTTTAAAACTTTATGTATCTCTTTAAAACTTTATGTATCACTTTAAAACTTTATGTATCACTTTAAAACTTTTTGTATCACTTTAAAACTTTATGTATCACTTTATAAACTTTATGTATCACTTTAAAACTTTTTGTATCACTTTAAAACTTTACGTATCACTTTAAAACTTTATGTATCACTTTAAAAACTTTATGTATCACTTAAAAACTTTATATTTCACTTTAAAACTTTATGTATCACTTAAAAACTTTATATTTCACTTTAAAACTTTATGTATCTCTTTAAAACGTTGCTCATCACTGATCCACCTCGGCTCACACCTGCGCAGGTGAGCGGCTGCGTCCCGACCGTCTCCATCAACCAGACGGACGGCTGTCAGCTGTTCCTCAGCAAAGACTCGCTCGGCTGCGACATCATCAGCGCCAAGAGTTCGGAGATGAACGTCATGATCCCGCTGGACGGCGACTACGTGAGCGTTCTTGTCCCGCCGCCTTCCGCCCTCCCACCTTTGACCTTTGACCTCGCCTTTCAGAGGGAGTTCCCGGTCCCGGAGCAGTTCAAGACGGTGTGGGACGGATCCAAGCTGGCGACGGAACCCACGGAGATGGCCGGCTGAGTTGAGATGATGTTGCCGTAGCAACGCCAGCTTTTAAAAAAAAAAAAAGGGAAATTTGACAGAAGTTGTGTTTGTGTGTTGATGCTGTTTGTGTCTCTTCATGTAACTTTACGCGTATTTTCTTCATCGACAGTCGAAGACGATCAATAATCCAACCGTAAAAATTAAGTTTTCTCAACTCACTCAAAGTAACTCAATCTTTGATGTTTCTGGGTTTTTTCCAATAAAACTTTTAAACTTGTCTCGTGTTTTCTGTTTAATTTCTTTAAAAACAAATTAAACTTTTAGTTGAAAAAAGATGTTGATTTGTTTAAGAACGAACTTCCTGCCATCGCGGGTTAGTTCATTAAACTTTGTATTTTGTACTCTGTGTGTGTGTGTGTGTGTGTGTGTGTGTGTGTGTGTGTGTACATGTACTGATGTGTGTGTGTACTGATGTGTGTGTGTGTGTACATGTACTGATGTGTGTGTGTACTGATGTGTGTGTGTGTGTGTACATGTACTGATGTGTGTGTGTACTGATGTGTGTGTGTACATGTACTGATGTGTGTGTGTACTGATGTGTGTGTGTGTGTGTACATGTACTGATGTGTGTGTGTGTGTGTGTACATGTACTGATGTGTGTGTGTACTGATGTGTGTGTGTGTGTGTACATGTACTGATGTGTGTGTGTGTGTACATGTACTGATGTGTGTGTGTGTACATGTACTGATGTGTGTGTGTGTGTGTGTACATGTACTGATGTGTGTGTGTGTACATGTACTGATGTGTGTGTGTGTACTGAGTTGTGTGTGTGTACATGTACTGATGTGTGTGTGTGTGTACATGTACTGATGTGTGTGAGTGACGTCATCATCGATACACAACTGTCTGTGAAAACAAGTCAGTTTGAATAAAACGACAAAAAAACCTTCTGCACTTAAGTTCGACTTCAAAATAAAAGTACAGGTTTAAGGTCGTTGTTGAACCACGTGACCAGTCGAGACTAGAACTTCTCTAAAATATTCTTGTAACGGAAACGTCAATATATTCCTTTAATATAATTTAAAATACATTTTTTGGAAGATTTAATTCATTATTTACTCACTTGATGCTAAACTTCACGTTCGGAATACTATTTTATTTTGATGTTCAACATTCAAAGACTTAAATATAAAGTCAAGGTAGAAATATGTTTACGCCCGGGCACTTCCTACGTGATGACGTCACATACCGGAAAAAGTCTTTATTAAATGTTTTTTTTTATTTATTATAACAGACCAGAAATTTAACTTAAGTGTTTAATGAGACTTTTTTACCGCACGTTATATATTTTAATTGATTTTGAACATTTTAAAAGCATCCTCTCGATTTCGTCACTTCCTGGTCCGACTGCGCACGTGACTTTTTGACCCAACGGGATGTATCCGGGGTGTGACGACGCCGCTGATTGGCTGAAATGTATTTGATTAAAACAACCCTAGAATAGAAAATAAACCTGGAATTCTCCATAAAAACCAAAAGATTTAAAAACTGAAAAGAAAAATGTTTCATTTTATTTTCAAAATGATTAAGAAAAATAGGGCTGGCATGTGACCCGATTCAGCCAATCAGCGTCCTCGTCACATGGACGCATTCCGTTGTGTGAAAGCAACATTTATTCCTTTAATTTAAATATTAAATGTGTAGTTAAAAGTGTATTTAAGTCGTTCAGTTGGAGTTTCGTTCACTTAAGAACAGAAATAAAAACATTTTAAATAAACGTTCGCGGCCCGTGACGTCATCAAGCAGGAAGTGTCCGGACCGACATGCTCGTGTCACGTGACAAACATCGACCTTTGAACCGCTGGATAAAAGTCATTTCGACGCTAATTCTCAAAAAGATCAACGTTTTCCAGTTTTTGTTTTTATTTACTAATGCAATGGAAATGTCCTTCTGTGTTATTTACACTAATATGTACAAAGTTTCTCCAGCAAACGCTAACAGCCAATCAGGAAACGTCAAACACTGACGTGGATCAAAAATAATTAAAAACTCTTCAGATCAAAAACCAGACAGAAAAAACAAAACAAAAAACAAACCAAAACTTAAAAATGTCCGGATGTTCGTTCATGTCTTTGTATCTAAAATAACATCCGCTAGAAGATTTCACGACAAACTCAAATCACGAGAACATCTCGACGAGTCGCTCCAGCAGAAGAAAACAAATATGGTTTTTGAAAACACGCAATTATGGATTTTATTTATTCACTCATTCAGCAACAATCAGAGCTTCACACGTAAACTGTCGAAGCTGCTTCAGCCTCCAGTGACACAACATCAAATGTACAGTTTTATTAAGTGTTCTTCGCCTCCAGCTTCACCTCCGGCGGCGAACGGCCGATTTTATCTTCCGCTTGGAGAGCGTTTGTGCGTCGGCGGCGTCGGAGACTCTGGGGAAGAAACTCGCGTCACATTCTGAGCAGCTTTGTTTGGTCAACAGTGACATCAGAGTCAGACTCACCCCATACTGAACATTCCAGGGGCTCCAGGCGGTGGCGCCGTGGAGGTATTAGACCGGAAAGCCATCGCACCACCGAACGAGAAGCCTGGAGGAGAAGAAGAAGACTTGAGTAAATGACAGTTTAATTTAATAAAAAGATAAACATGTGAATTTTAATAATATTTATGCCTTCGATTGTTTGATTATAGTTGAAAATTGTTTGATTATAGTTGAAAATTGTTTGATTATAGTTGAAAATTGTTTGATTACAGTTGAAAATTGTTTGATTATAGTTGAAAATTGTTTGATTATAGTTGAAAATTGTTTGATTATAGTTGAAAATTGTTTGATTATAGTTGAAATTGTTTGATTATAGTTGAAAATAGTTTGATTATAGTTGAAATTGTTTGATTATAGTTGAAAATAGTTTGATTATAGTTGAAAATAGTTTGATTATAGTTGAAAATTGTTTGATTAAAGTTGAAAATTGTTTGATTATAGTTGAAAATAGTTTGATTATAGTTGAAAATTGTTTGATTATAGTTGAAAATAGTTTGATTATAGTTGAAAATTGTTTGATTATAGTTGAAAATAGTTTGATTATAGTTGAAAATTGTTTGATTATAGTTGAAAATTGTTTGATTATAGTTGAAAATAGTTTGATTATAGTTGAAAATTGTTTGATTATAGTTGAAAATTGTTTGATTATAGTTGAAAATAGTTTGATTATAGTTGAAAATTGTTTGATTATAGTTGAAAATTGTTGGATTATAGTTGAAAATTGTTTGATTATAATTGGAAATTGTTTGATTATAGTTGAAAATTGTTTGATTATAGTTGAAATTGTTTGATTATAGTTGAAAATTGTTTGATTATAGTTGAAATTGTTTGATTATAATTGGAAATTGTTCGATTATAGTTAATAATTGTTTGATTATAGTTGAAATTGTTTGATTATAATTGGAAATTGTTTGATTATAGTTAATAATTGTTTGATTTTAGTTGAAATTGTTTGATTATAGTTGAAATTGTTTGATTATAGTTGAAAATTGTTGGATTATAGTTGAAAAGTGTTTGATTATAGTTGAAAATTGTTGAAAATTACGAGTATTTGTACTCCAAATTTGCTGATATTATTTAAAGTAGTTTAATGACGTTATTTCTCCGAATATATAAACATATATTTAATGAACTCAGGAAACATTGTGACAGGACTCTACAAAAACGATGACAAACCTGTGTTCGGGGCAGCAGGGGGCGCTGTGGATCCAAAGTTAAAAGAGGGCGCCGGAGTCGCGGCGGCGGCGGCGGCGGCGCCAAACACAAAGGTGGGGGCGGCTGCAGGGGCGGCGGCGGGTTTGCTCTCCTGGTTCTGTCCGAACACGAAGGCGGACGTGGCGACGCTCGCCGACGGCGCCGCTGCCTTGTCCTGACTCTGGCCGAAGACGAAGCCTCCCGGAGGAGCCAACGCCGGGGCCTTCGCCTCCTGGCTCTGACCGAAGGTGAACGCCGGGGCGGAGGAGAGTCCGGAGGAGAGTCCAGAGGAGAGTCCAGAGGAGAGTCCAGAGGAGAGTCCAGAGGAGAGTCCAGAGGAGAGTCCAGAGGAGAGTCCAGAGGAGAGTCCAGAGGAGAGTCCAGAGGAGAGTCCAGAGGAGAGTCCAGAGGAGAGTCCAGAGGAGAGTCCAGAGGAGAGTCCAGAGGAGAGTCCAGAGGAGAGTCCAGAGGAGAGTCCAGAGGAGAGTCCAGAGGAGAGGGCGGGAACCTTGCTCTCCTGGCCGAAGGAGAAGGTCGGGGCGGCGGCGACAGGTGCCTCCTGGTTCTGACCAAAGGAGAAGGATGGAGCTGCAGCCACTTTAGTCTCCGGGGTCTGACCGAACGTAAAAGATGGAGCCGCAGGAGCCGCAGGTTTGCTGTCCGGGGTCTGACCGAAGCTGAAGGTCGGGGCGGCGGCGGCGACGGGCTTGTTGTCCTGGTTCTGTCCAAAAGCGAAGGCCGGAGCAGCAGCAGTGGGTTTATTGTTCTGACCAAAAGTAAAAGCGGGAGCTTCGGCAGCTTTCCTGTCCTGACCCGGGGTGACCGAGGGAGTCCCGGCGTCCTGGGTCTGACCGAAGCTGAAGGTCGGCGCCGCCGCAGACGTGGGTTTGCCGTCCGAGCTCTGCCCGAACGAGAAGGCGGCGCCGGCGGATCCGAACGCCGGGGGTTTGTCGGCGCTGGGCTCCCCGAACACTCCGGGGAACTTGAACCCCGAGGCGGCGCCGTCGCTCAGCGTGACCTCCGACGAGGAGCCGAACTTGAAGGGCGAGGACTCGCCGTCGCTGGACTTGAACCCGGAGAACGCCGGCGCCGAACCCGAGGACCCGAACTTGAAGGGAGCGGCGGAGAAGGAGTCGCTGGAGGCTGCAGAAGAAGAAACAGGACGGAAGAGAAGAAGATCTGGTCAGTACATGTACATGTACACGTAGTAGACGTGCAACAAATATTGAAATACAGTATCAAGTATTTCTTCACGTAAACTTATCAATATTAAGAAGCACTAGATTTTTATTTTGCTTCACATTCAATCAAATCTGACTATTTTTACGCTTGAATTTAATTATATTTTATTAACGTACAGTAGAGTATTGATCAATATTCAACACACCAGAGTCAAGTACTGGACAATACTACACATATATACTTGTTACTACACTATCACAACACCACAGTCAAGTACTGACAATACTACACATATATACTTGTTACTACACTATCACAACACCAGAGTCAAGTACTGACAATACTACACATATATACTTGTTACTACACTATCACAACACCAGAGTCAAGTACTGGACAATACTACACATATATACTTGTTACTACACTATCACAACACCAGAGTCAAGTACTGACAATACTACACATATATACTTGTTACTACACTATCACAACACTAGAGTCAAGTACTGGACAATACTACACATATATACTTGTTACTACACTATCACAACACCAGAGTCAAGTACTGACAATACTACACATATATACTTGTTACTACACTATCACAACACCAGAGTCAAGTACTGGACAATACTACACATATATACTTGTTACTACACTATCACAACACTAGAGTCAAGTACTGGACAATACTACACATATATACTTGTTACTACACTATCACAACACTAGAGTCAAGTACTGGACAATACTACACATATATACTTGTTACTACACTATCACAACACCAGAGTCAAGTACTGGACAATACTACACATATATACTTGTTACTACACTATCACAACACTAGAGTCAAGTACTGGACAATACTACACATATATACTTGTTACTACACTATCACAACACTAGAGTCAAGTACTGGACAATACTACACATATATACTTGTTACTACACTATCACAACACTAGAGTCAAGTACTGGACAATACTACACATACATACTTGTTACTACACTATCACAACACCAGAGTCAAGTACTGGACAGTACTACCCACACAAGTATTTACAATACCTGCTCTGGTACATGGATCACATTCAAGATTGGTCACCTTTGTTCTCCACAGCAGCTCCAGGTTTCAAGCTCTGACACGCGACACACTTCACGTCCACAGCTTTGTTCGCCAACATACACGCGTCGCACTCCCATGAGCCTTCAGTCTTCTTGAACTGGTCTCCGAACCCGAACGCCGGGGCGGGCGTGGACGTCGCTGCGCCTGGCGAGCGAGGAAACCAGTGGTTATCTCACATCGATCGCTGGGTCGTCAGGAGCCGCACCTGGTTTGTTGCTGCAACACGCCACACACTTGCCGTCGCCCGCCTTGTTGACCACCATGCAGCTGTCGCACTCCCATGAGCCCTCGGGCTTCTTGAACACGTCGGCGAAGCTGGACACTGGGGCGCCGCTGGGGGCGAACGGGAGCGCCGACGACGTTCCCGACGACGCTCCTGGCATCAAGAAGAACATGTTGACACACAGTGAGTTGTTGCTCTCTCCATGTCACACCCATGTGGTCACATGATCACATGCGACCAATAACCAGCTCAACTTGTTCGTCCATTTTTTTCTTCTACTCGACATCTGTCAATAGTATGTCTGAGCCTAATTTTACACGTCGTCATTTTGCACAGAAACAAATATTCATCCTCAGAAGTCAGAGATAATAGGAGTGTAAGAAAACATTGATTTATGCAAGTATTGCAATACTTTCTTTCATGATACTCTATTGATATTAAACAGCTCCGTCTTTTTTTATTTGCAATTAATACAGTGTTCATTCTTTTCTTTTTTTTGCAATTAAATGTCTGCAACTTTTGCAATTAGAACGTCCTGTGAGGCTAAAGGAACAATGAGATCCCGGCGATGACTGAGAACGAGAGGATACAGTAAGACCCAGCAGCTTCTAAAGGTGGTGTTTGGACATATTTTTGTTTGAAAACAAATGAAAGCAGTTACGACTTCAAGAGTCATGTGGTCTGTAAATACTACAACACCAGAGTCAAGTACTGGACAATACTACACATATATCCTTGTTACTACACTATCACAACACCAGAGTCAAGTACTGGACAATACTACACATATATCCTTGTTACTACACTATCACAACACCAGAGTCAAGTACTGGACAATACTACACATATATACTTGTTACTACACTATCACAACACCAGAGTCAAGTACTGGACAATACTACACATATATACTTGTTACTACACTATCACAACACCAGAGTCAAGTACTGGACAATACTACACATATATACTTGTTACTACACTATCACAACACCAGAGTCAATTACTGGACAATACTACACATATAAATACTTGTTACTACACTATCACAACACCAGAGTCAAGTACTGGTCAATACTACACATATAAATACTTGTTACTACACTATCACAACACCAGAGTCAAGTACTGGACAATACTACACATATATACTTGTTACTACACATATATACTTGTTACTACACTATACATCATTGACCCTGTATACGCATCAACAGATTATTGTCGATACAAACACCAACAGATATATGAACTTTCGACTTAAAACTTTCTTTATGGGTTTTTTTAAACAACAAAACTAATAACGGTCATCAAAACCATGTCACGGAAAGAAAGATGTCCTCCTCCTCTACTTTGAAATGTTCCTCTACTACTCTTTATAGTTTGAAATGCAATACGTTATGAATACTTGTAACATCTCCACAACACTGACGCATAGGTCTCCTGTACGTCAACGATCCATCTACGAAATTAAATTGTTTTTTATCCTCATTTTCATTCATTATTATGTTATTTTCATTTTGAATTCCGTTGATCCTGCAGCCGTAATAAAAGCCCTCGACAATGGTTCGTCAATTTGTCGGTGAATTCTAACCAAGTTCTTAAGATACAACCACGAGCGTCTGGTTCAACTTCATCCTTCAGGCTTTACAGTCTTTATGAAGACTGAAGACATTTCTTTCAACCGACACTCAGGTCAACATCTACTTCCTGAACAAGCAAGGTAAACACTTGAATATCAGCGAACAAACATGTGACCTCCTTGGCAGGGGTGATAGTATGGGCTAGGCTCCTCACCTGGTTTGGCGCTGGTGCAGGCCACGCACTTGGACACGTCTTCCTTGTTCATCACCATACACGCGTCACACTCCCAGGAACCTTCGGCTTTCTTGAACTTGTCTCCGAACCCGAACAGTGGCGCGCCGGGGGCCGACAACAAGGGTCCCGCTGAGGCCGAAGCACCTGCAGAGTCAACGTCACGACGCGTTAATAAGTGTTCACATAAATCCCATCTTCAGCATCGTGACGCCACACGTTTAGGAGATGAACATGGAGTAAAACCACAGTCTGGAATCTTTGTTTGTTTACGCGATGTCAAACACGACATCTTGCTCATGAGACGCAGCCCTGAAGGGGCCATTTTTACCTCCCGTTTCCATGGTAACAAGCAGGCGTTAATGGATTTTTGTTTTCTGCATCATGATGCCTGGAAACCGCATGTTTGTCAAATTACATTAGAGACGAGCCAAAATATAATCCATGAAAGTGCAAATGGAAACAATGGAACTGATTAAGAAAATTGAAGAGTGGCTTCGTTTTTGTTGAGTTTTTTTTTTTTTTAAACACAGAGTTTGATATTGTAATTCTAATAATTTTGAAATCTTTATTTTTTCCAATCATGCAACACTAAGACGCCGTCACCTGATCGTCTGCGTGTCACATCATTGGCCGACACCTCGATCAAATAGCTCAATACTCTCTCACTCTCGTGGCAACATACAACAAAAATTGGATATTGAATTCAAAAGACTACAAAAATATTGAATTTTGATTCTTTTGAATTCTAAAACGTGAATTTCTACAAAATACATTTTTTAGACGTAGTCTAATATACTATTATATAAAAAAAACCAAACACCAAATTCAACACTGAAAAAAAACCACAACAGTTTTGATTAATAATACAACTTCTCAACATTTTAAATGTTAAATTCAACTATTAATACCGTGATGTCCCGGATTTATTCCCATTAAAACGTTGCTCATATCGTGAAACTCACCAGGCTTGGCGCTGGAACACGCCACACACTTTTTATCGTCCGCCTTGTTCACCACCATGCACGTGTCACACTCCCATGATCCCTCGGCTTTCTTGAACTGCTCCCCGAAGCCGGGCAACCCTTGTGAGGAGGCGGTGGCCGCCGCGCAGACCGTGGACGTGGAAATGGGGGAGACGGGGGCCGTGGGGAGGGAGGCGGTCTTGACGGCGGAGAAGGCCGAGGGCAGGCTGAACGAAGGCTTCATGCCGGTGCCCGGTTTCGCCGTTTCACACGCCACGCACCGGAGCGCGTCGGGTTTGTTTTGAACGAGGCACGTGTCACAGTCCCATGTTCCCGTGGGTTTGGAAAACATAATCCCGAAGTCTGCGTTGGGCGTGCCGCCGTTCGGGATGCCGCCCTTGGTCGCCAGGCCGTGGGAGGAGGAGGCTTTACTGTCCGAGCATTTGGGATTCGCCGCCTTGCAGCAGACGCACTTCGTGTCCGATGGCTTGTTTTGTACTGAGCAAGTGTCGCAGCTCCAGCTTCCCGGAGCCTTGGAGTTGAGGTTTCCGAACCCTGAGGAGGTGGTGGAGGTGAAAGAAGGGACCGAAGGCGGCGAAGTCGAGAGGAGAGTCGAAGCTTTGGGCAAAGAGGACGTGAAACCTGAAGACGAAGGTTTGACGATTAGTTTCCGTTAAGATCATCGTGCACATGTTAACAACTCACCTGGGGATTTAAGAATGTCCATCACACTGCCCTGTTTGAGGGTCTTAGCGGCTCTAAAGGGTCCTTCGAAGTCCTCTGCGCTTTGGGGCGCCGAGTGTTTTACTGTAGAAAGGTAAAAGAGTAAGATGGAAGCAAAAGCCCTGAACAAAAGAGACTTAAGACAGAGATGCTCACCTGCTGTAGGTATGGCTTGGGTCTCATTAACGGGAGCATTAAAATTAAAGTTGGCTACAGGCTGGAACACAGAAGTAAAATGAACTTTAATATCACAGTCCTAATGTTCACAAGAAAGATTGTGTAGAAGATTGTACAGCCAGTTTACATCGATTTACGCTGCATATTTATTAGAAACATTTGCGCTTTTCAGCCTAAAAAGTGCAAAGCGAAAACTGTCGAAGAAAGAAATCCTTTCAAAGTTTACTAGAAAAGTTAAGAATATCGTTTCAAATGTTTGTTTAAAAGGTGAAGAAATGATGTTGAATAATAAGAAGAGACTTTCTACCAGATATTTAGCTTTTTCTATACTTTTCTTCAAATGTAGTTTTGTACATACATATTAGTCTCATCAATGTACATCGTCAGAGACAATTATTTACCAATTGTTTATACTTAGGATGTATTTATTCATCATAATGATGTCTTGTTATGCGAAGACTCAAAAACTGCCTGAAAGTCAGTTTGGTGGATAAATAGTTACATTAGTCGTTAAGACTCCGATTCAGTCGATCGTTCAATTTGTGTCGTGCACATGAAGCGACTCGCGCCTGTGATGGTTGAAAAGGGAAGAATGACTCACAGAAGTTGCTGAAATCAGACCCGGTGGGGCAAAGGTAAAGGTCGCGCTAGTTGAGGTTGACAATTTGGGGGTCTAAGGGAAAACAGAAGCCAGTTGAGCAGAAACTAAACTTTGGGGGAAAATCAAAGTTGAGCAAACAAACCTCGACTGCGTCCTGAGAAAAAGTACAGTCCGATGACTTGAATGCGTTTTCGATAGTCAGAGGCGCGAACGCAGGCGGCGTGGAGAAACGGAAGGACGCGTCCATGGGTGTGGGAGGCTCTTTGATGGGGGCGGGTTCGACGGGCGCCTGGAACACGACACGTTGTTACGATCATGATCGACCCATTGTCTGGATCCACGGATTCTTGAAGGACTCGACAGGTTTACCTTGTTGCCGGACCATCCACCCTGACGATGACGAGTGCTCGCCCTCTTCATCTTCCCTCCTCCTGCACTCGGAGTATACGTGTGGGGAAGAGAGACGGCAGGAATACTGGACTTGATTGTGCTGGGAAAGGAAACGTACATCATTATGAATTCAGAGATCTTGAGAAAATACAGTAGTGGGAGTAATAATGAGGGTTCGGTTTGAAACCTCAAACTGCTAAACCGTTACCATCGTGTGACTAAACTAAACAATTACGCCAAAGAATCAAGTTCTTCTGCGTGAACATGATTTCTTGTAGGGCTGAACGATTAGGGAAAAATTACCTAAATATTGCAATTATACTGTTTGTTTTTTTTAAATGCATTTTTCCTCCAACATAATGAATAATTAACTTTACAGTAAAATGTAGTTGTGATTAAGATAAAGATAGAGTGATGAAGGCATTTTTAAGATGACGGCAAATTAAGCCTATATTGAAATAAACGGATGTTTATTTAATTACAGTTTTAGACAAACTTGTATAACTTGCCTTGTCAATCACTGTAAATACCTTAAGAACTCCCACAACATCTTGCTTAAAGTTCTTTCGTAAACATTTATATTAACCAGTCAATATTAAATCGCACAAACTTGCTCAATTGCTCTCGTAACTCTGTCATAAACAGGTGCATCTCCTGTAATGCAAAAATAATATATTGTACAATTTCAATACTGTATATAGTTGATAACCTGTTCAAGGTAATCAAGTGGTTTGGACTAGCACGCGCACACACACACACACAAAGACACAAACACACCAGCAACACACGTGCGCACACACATACACGCCAGCAGCACGTCTTAACACACATTTACGAAGCGATGTCAGGATATGAACGTGTTGAAAACACTTAAGTCTGGTTCTTTCATTCATCTGAGCTGCCATCGTCATATTAGAGGTGTTGTTCCTGTGTCATCACTACTGAGTGTGTTGTTCTGAATTGCAGTCGTATGGAGTTATGAAGAGTTTGGTCGTTACTTCGATACCACATGTTGTTCCATGTTGTTGAGACACCGTTAGCAGAAATTCAATAAAATCACAACCCATGCCATATGAAAATCATGCTTTTAACCGCAAATGCAATAAATCGTTCAATTCAACCCATATATCCTTGTGCGTCTTCAGATAGCTTTTCAAACATTAATACATGTGATCACAATCTGACACACACATCAATGGATACCATTTAAACTGATAATTATCATCATTGACTGAAGCTAAAAATAAAACGCCAAAAACAATCAAACAAAATGGAAAGAACTGAAAAATACCTTCCAGGTGGTTCTGTGGTTACTTCAGGTTGTACAAGCGGCAATGATTTGGGGAGCTGGACAAAAACAAAACAGTAGAGTGATTATTGGACTCATTTCTCTGTGAAACTAATGCAACTCACCTTTTCGTGGGTCAACGAGGGCCTCGTGGACAGAGAACTGTTGAACGTGGTCAACTTAGGAGTGGGAATGTGTTTAACAACTGGTGACAAGGAGGGCGCCAGCTAGAGTGAACACAAACAACCATCAGACAATTACGACGAAGGCTGCACGGACGACAAATGTATACACGTATATTTGAAACTATATTTATACACGATGATGGATGGGTTGAACTTTTAGTCAACAAGTCTGGAAATAAATCAACAATAAACGGGTGGATGAGGGACAGACCGGAAGAAACACAACCTCCATTAATATCTCCACTTCTCACACGTGATGATGCATTCAGTGACACAGGATTACTTTACTGCGTTCAGGTAGTATTTCCTGTAACTTGTCTTAACTTAAATGAACATACAGAAGACCCACGCGCCGTCTAGCAATTGCAATTTGTTATTCCTTTAATTTACAACTTTCAGTTTTATATTGTGTCATTTATTTTACTTTAAAAGGTTGTTGTTTTTAATACAGTGTTGTACAGTTTTATTGTTGTTATTTGATGTTTCAGTGATCAATACAAGTAGTTACTTCTCGGTTAATACAAGTTGATAGTGAATGAAGACGCCGATCGGTGCAGCAATATTAACAACAGCTCTGATCTCATGTACACTGACGTGAACTGGAGGCCAGACTGGCTCAGACACACAAAGACCCTTTGACGGGTGTTCACAGCCGTTTCCACACAGCAACAACTTGAAGAAAAGCACACACTAGAAACACAGTCCATGAGCAGCAGCAGATGTTCTACGATCACAAACAGCTGCATGACATGGACACAATT
Source organism: Callionymus lyra (assembly GCF_982586985.1). NCBI lineage: Eukaryota > Metazoa > Chordata > Actinopteri > Syngnathiformes > Callionymidae > Callionymus > Callionymus lyra. The sequence goes on along the minus strand of NC_141820.1, from coordinate 5,215,363 downwards.
ATTTATTTTTTTTTTCAAACTCTTACCGGTTTGTTTCTCGCCTGGAAACGTAGAAAACCATGATTTGTGGCGTCTAGAGACTGAAAGGACAACACGACAACAATTAGGGCCACAAAGTTGAATGGATACGTTCACGTCTTCTGAAGAACAGTCGACTTACTGGGGACATGGGTGATTGAGATGCTGATGGGATTCTCTTGGCATCCTGTCAATCAAAAGGAATAGATTCACCCCCAAAACATTAAATCGACACTTGCTACACAGTTGGAATAGATAATAAATAGGATGAAATTGATTGAGGGAAAAATCATTTGTTGAATTTAACTCATTATGAAGAAGAATGAAACCAGTCATACTGGTCCACGAGTGATGACACACAGCAAATATAGAATAACTAATATAGTAGGAGAAATGGCTAATAGTATCAATTGGTCATCATTTTAAATCATGATAAAGTAAGTCTTCTTAGTGGAAGACAAAATCCAAGTTAAAGATTAAAGCGTAGAACAAGACTATTTGTTTCTTCAATTCAAATTGACATTGTGATTTAATACAAAACAATCCCAGCGATCCTAAAAAAAATGTACTTCACCAACTCTACACTAGGTGGCAGCAGAAACAATAGCAGACGGAGACGAAAGCATCTCTCACCATTTTTCTCTTTTTGTTGCTTATATCAAAAAGTGAAGAAATGTATTTACAAATTGGGGCGTACTCCAATCTGTGCGATAATTAAAATCAGCTGATTATTCCAGCCGTTTTGTGCTTCATCTTTTAATGTTTGGATTGTACAATTCAAAAGTTAAATAAAGATATTTTATTCAAATTGATTTAGGCATCAATCAATCAACTCATCCTAATATATAGGCCTGGTCGACAGTGAAGTGTTATATCAAATGATAAAAAAGAAAAAGTCAAACTGAATTGCAATCATTATATTGGTAATAGACAAACAAGCTTTGATTGATTAATACTCACAGCTAACGGACTGGACATTTGTTCCAAGGACTGCAGGAATCGCTTGGCGGTGGCGCTGGTCACCCCGCACGGCTGAGCAGAAGCTGGCCTGATCTTCACCAGTTTTCTAATCGGAGCCTTAAAAGACATTTAGCGGTAGAACAAATGAGTAACGCAACAGTGGCTCATCTTAAGATGATCTTTAGACACGAGGACCATGATCTGTGGCACAGCAGCGTTACATACCTGGTACGGTGTGTCAGCACGAGAGCGACAACTGGCGGCAGCTCCTCCATACGTCGTCTTGCCTCGATAAAACGGCGAGTCTCCCAGCTGCCTCGAGTTCGCGGTGCTTTTTAAAAGCGACTGAAACCAAGAAAAGGATCCATCATACAAATACCATTTCAGAGTGTTAGAGTTAATACATTGGTGTTCGAACGGCTCTACTGATCCTGAACATGATGACGATGAAAGCCTTGAATTCTAATCAACCTGAGCCAGACGTATAAAAGCATCAGCCTCATGCTACACTAAAACAAACGTCATCTAAACACGGTTCTACACATAACATTACTTGCATATCAAATTATTGTGAAAGCAGAACTGTAAATGATGCCAAATAAATTCCCCATTTTACAGCCAAATATCAACTATTGTGTCCATCAGCCTCTTTAGGAGATGCAAACTACAGCATCCTGGATGAGCGGGAACTGTTATAATAATAGTTTGATACGTAAACCATCAGGCCACAGCATTCACAGTGAAGAACTGGTCCATTAAAAATGTTCCTCAAATGAAGCGTGAACACTCACGTTATGTGGACTCCCAAACACGGACACGTTGAACGAAGGTTTCCGTGAACTTGCAGGGGAAAATAAAGGCGCAGAGCTGCTCCTGTCCATGTCCAGCCTTCGTTGCGGGCTTAGAGGAGGTTTAGGAGCAGGAACATCTGCAAAGACACTTCAGGGGTCAGACATGTAGCAGAGAAGAAGCTTTCACATCAATGCTCTTCAAACCGTGAAGGTCTTTCTAGAGATAAATCAGTTATATGACTTTGTCAAGTACGAGAATGACTGAATGTCTACCATCTACCTGGGCATGAATTAATACAGAAAATAAAAATATATATATACACGTTTGGATCAATGCATACAGATGCTATGTTACTCTAAAATCCTTTTTTTAATGACACTTAAACACATATGGAATACAACAAGCAATCTGACATTTTAACAACCGTTTCTGAATAAAAACCTCCGAGAGCCTGATCAACACGATCTGGATCTTATAATCCATGTGTTTGTGTCGTTTACACTATTGTTACAGTATATTTCGTGTCTAAACAAGAAGGATGTGTCTCGCCTGCAGTTCATACAAAACTCTGCAGCCAGAATTCTGAGCTGCTCTAGTAGAAGAACTCACATTTCTCCTTCAAACTCTTCACTTGCTGCTCTAGTAGAAGAACTCACATTTCTCCTTCAAACTCTTCACTGGCTGCTCTAGTAGAAGAACTCACATTTCTCCTTCAAACTCTTCACTGGCTGCTCTAGTAGAAGAACTCACATTTCTCCTTCAAACTCTTCACTGGCTGCTCTAGTAGAAGAACTCACATATCTCCTTCAAACTCTTCACTGGCTGCTCTAGTAGAAGAACTCACATTTCTCCTTCAAACTCTTCACTGGCTGCCAGTTTCTTTCAGGATCATTTTTAAATTCTGATTCTTACTTTCAGATCTATTCATGGTCAGACCTTCCATCAGTGATCTGATCCAGACTTACACCCCAGCTCGGGCTCTGAGGTCTGTGGATCAGAATCTTCTGATGGTTCCCGAACAGAAATCCTTCCAGACTGTTGCTCCTAAGCTTTGATAAGACCTTCCTCTGTGTTTGATGATCTACTGACTCCTTCAAGAAACATCTTAAGACGTTTTTATACAGTGTTTGTCTTACGTGCCTTCACCTTTTAAAGCATGCATTTTAGCTGTATATTGTTTTTGTTTGTTAAAGCGCTTCGTGACCCTGGTCTGGAAACACCTTTACAAATAACCTTTACTTTACCTACTTCTCCTTGCTATGAGCCCAACATAGACACTTATATTATTTGTAAACATTTTTTCTGATCAATGTCTAAAAAAAATCTCATTGGGTTTACTCTTGTTAGCAATTTGTTGGAGATCAAATTTACTTTCAGACTCACGCTACCATCATTACCTTTGTCAGAATCCCGAGAGGAGAAGCCACTGGTGGTGGAAATGTTGTCGTCTTCGTGCTGCGAAATGCTGTCCTTCATCTCTTTGATAGGACTGGGACTCAACTCTTTGTTAAAGAAGGGGCCTGGGGCTGCAGACGTGGAGGGCTGCTGGAAATAGTTGTGGCTTTCAACGACCGGGGTGGAGATCTCCAGCGGCGAAAAATGAAGTCGGCTTGAGCGGCTGAGAGGTGGTCGCGACAGCACGTGCTCTTGAAATCGGTAGATTGTACTAGTTGTGGGGGGGTCTGTGCAAAAAAGACAAAAAGCCACATGAGTTTAAAAAAAAAACATTTTCTGAAGGAGATGCAATTAAGGGAAAAACTTAACAATTTAGACGATACAAGCACAAACTTAATTCCTCACCTGCAACACTTGTTCGAGGTTCTGGTATAGTGAATCTATTATGAGAGGGAGGTTCCGTCTCATCAATATTGTGGGGACGAGGCTGGCAGTTCTGCGCAGGATGTCCTTCTACAGGGGAGCCTCCGTTTTCAAAAAAGTTTTTAAGCCAACGAGGAACGATTCCTTTAACTGTATCTTTCATCATATTCATGAGCGTGTGCTGTGGCTGAGGAAAAGGGCAGACAAAGAAAATTAATCATGACTGGTTTATACAAACATTGAAGTATGACAGCAAAACACAGTATGTGTGGAGTACCAGCCACAGATCATGGGGGACTTTGTTAACATATATGGGTAAACAGAAACGGCACCTCAGAATCCCTTTGCTGTTGTGAGATTATTAGCGTATTGACACTTTGTTTGTTTTGCAGTTCAATCATTATTTGAGAAGCAATACATGTTATTAACTCACACGGGTAAATATAACAAAGCAGGTTCAAATTGATTCATGCAAGGCCACCTTCAGAACTTCAAACACCTGAACCAGCCTTCTACTTCTGTGGACTTTCATATAGACTAAGCAAACCATCTGTGTTTTGAGCAGATAAAGCAGTTAGGAGCGACATTTTCCCAGCTTCAGACATGAAGCACTGACTCAGCAATCTGCCTATCTACTTTAACAGACATTTCAAAACTCCACAAACCATTTTCGCTCACTGTTATCATACAAAAAATTTTGTTTGCTCAAGTGCTCGTTCATCTGGCTGACAATTTACTGCAATATTAAAAAGACAATGTGTAGCCTTTTTGAACGTCTCACCCACAGAAGAAGCACAACTGCTCCTTCCCAGATGCAACACTAATAGACTCAGGGACTCATTCATTTCTTGTGCTATTAGATGGTTTAATTATGAGTTTGGGGGCAGAAGTGGAGCGAAAAGATGATTCTATTCCATGTAAATCTTTATCTTTAGACTTAGATTGTGTAATCTTGCACTTTCTTTTTATATAAACTTTGTTCTCGTCTGTGTTGTCGTGTGCTGGAAAAACAATTTCCCAAAGGAGACCTCCAGAGGGATCAATAAAGTTTTCTCCATCTATCCAACTCCTTGAATGTTAAAAAATGAGTTAGAAATCTATAACCTGAATACCGGTGTCTAGTTACCAGTTTATAGTGCAGTTCAATCTAGCAATAAAGAAAATTAACATATATGCATTTGAACAAAACCCTAACTCTGAATTAGGCTGAGCAGCTTCTAGATATTTAAATAAAAATAATAACCATCAATTGCTTTACAACAAATTTAGTTTGTGTGCGTGAATTATTTGAACAGAACACGAACATGCATTAAGTTAAATTAAATATAAACACAAGTTAGAATATACAGGGTTAAGCCCCTGAAAGTAGGGAATAATCAACTGTGATTGCAGAAATATTGCTACATCCCTACATTTGCCACGGGTGACACAAGCAAGGATGCCGACATCAATCATTCACTTCATAATAAGGATCGCTGGATCATAACGCTTCTCTTCAGAGATGCTCCGACTTCTCATAGTTACATAGAAATAGAAATAATAATATAATAATATAAATACATTTGTATTCAGCTGCACTTTCCCAAGGGCACGCATAACTGACATGTGTGAGAGGTAATCACATAAAAATATTTTGTTAACCTTGCGTTACATATTATTTTTTGTCTGAAACCTCTCAAATATCTGTGAAGAAGTTAATAATATACCTGCCGTTTGAGATTATAACAAAAGATGTGGAGATGTTGCCAGATACGAGAGTTCCTATTTGGACTTTATAGTTTAGTCAATAGATATAAATCATTTGTTTTTAATAAAATTAAATGCAAGAGCTAATCAATTCAGTGCTTGTTTTAAATAAAAATACAGACAGACATCACCCCATTATATTGAAATAGATTTTCAATGTCCAAATAGACGGTCGAGACCCTCAACTGTCTGAAGTTCTCTGATGTGTGCATGCATTTTATTATCTTTAAATAATCAAAGGATTATTTATTTTGAAGTTGCATTATTACACTTTGCATATTATTTTCGCAGACATGAAGAAGATTAAATGAAATATCTTAAGGTTCGTCATAGCACACGGTAAATACAAACAAATCTGTGCCGATTATAAATAAGACATTTAGTTAGTGGAGGGACGCGTCAACATGAATTGACCCACTTTTGCAGACCTGCCATGTCCAAAGGTAAATAAAACAGTCACTTATATCTAACCAGGTGATAACAAGCAGCGACTCAACCACATGTGCTGCCGGTGCTTTTGCGCAATTCAACTCCTGCCGCCCAAATTAACGCTAAAAAATACAGGACCAGGACCACAAGACTAGTTAGGAGCAGTGTCGCAAGTCAAGTCAAAGTGTAAAGTTACGTTTAGCTCATTGTCCTGCGCGTTAACTTTCTGTACTTTAGCAACAAGGACAACAATGATAGCTGCACCGCGTTAGCATGTTAGCTGACGTTAGCTACAGTTGCAGACTTCCTAGCTGCACGTCAACTTGGCCAGGAGCTAACTGCGGAATAAAAACAATATTTGGGAATGCCAACAGACGACACGGCACGAGTGCGGGGCTCGGTGGCATAACATAGAGTTGAAACCCTGATCTGCGCGGTTAGTGGAGCTGTCAGGTGCGTTTGCTCGGCTAACTCTGTGGCGTCTCATGGACACGCTAGCAACGCATGGAGGCCACAGGCGCTACCACTAGGCCTCAAACTGTCTCCAACTACACAACAACAACAACAGCTACACCGACACGACACCTCGGCGATAGTTGGCTTCGCTCCGACGACTCGAAGATGACTTACTCGATTGCGCCTGTCATACGGAGCGTCTTTAACAACTCTCCTGGTTCTGATTTTCCCTCCATCGCTGTGCGCCATGACTGTTGCGTCTGTGAGTTTGGGCGCCGGATGAAGCTCCGAGCCGCTGTTCTTTGTTTTTAATACTTGTTGCCAATTCGCCTTTGATGCGCAACACAGCCATCTAGTGGACAGGAGTAGCTACTAGAAGTAGTATTTCAGTGCAATTCGTTTATTTTCTACCGAGTATTCTCGTATCTATTGAGGAGAAAAAGAAAATGTATGAAACCATAAATACAATATTCAATTATTTATTGATGAAATATCTTTATTTATATATATTCTTCCCCAATTGTAGAAATTGAAGTAGTCACAGCAGTTAACAAAAAGATAAAACATACATACACGTATATTACACTTATTAAAAATAAGAAAACAATTATACAAATAATATATGATACATCAAAATAAATCAATAAATAAAGTAAGTAAGTAATAGTTATTTGTAAAGCACCTTTCTAGACCAGGGTCACAAAGGGTTTGAACAATCAAAAAACAATACACAGTTTAAAATACCTACAAATGTAAAAACTGTAAAATGACAACATAAGACAAACACAATATGGCGATAAAATAAGAAAAGAAAAAGAAAATATTGATATAAGTGACATTTCTATTACAGTGTTCTATTGTCATTATTACTTTTTCTCTTGAACCCGATTCAGTTTTTATGTTTCGCTGTTTGACATTTTCTTTAACCCTTGTGTTGGGTTCAGGTGAACGACCTTCGCCACTGCATATGTATTTAGGGAAGAAAGGAATAATGTATTATTATTATTATTATTATTATTCATTTTCTACCGCTTTATCCCTTGTGTCTCAGGAGCACACACAGACACACAACCACTCATACAGAGGTTGAGTTTTCAATCAACCTCTGTATGTTTTTGGACTGTGGGAGGAAACCAGAGTGCCCGGAGTAAACCCACACAAACACAGGGAGAACATACTCCTGAACTTATGTTGTCTTGATCTTTTAGTATATATTTTATTGAGTATTGTATTGATTGTTTAAGCGCTTTGTGACCCTGTTCTAGAAAAGCGCTCTATAAATATGACTTACTTACTTACATTATTATTATAATAATAATAATAATAATGATTATTATTATTATTATTATTATTATTATAATTTTACCATTATCATAACATTATTATTATTATTATTATTATTATTATTATTATTATTATACCAATATTATTATTATTATTATTATTATTATTATTATACCATTATTATTATTATTATTGTTATACCATTATTATTACAATTGTTATACCATTATTATAATAATTATTATTATACCATTATTATTATTCTAAGTGTGTAACAACTAAGGGTTGTCACTCAAAACTCCGGCTCAGGTAAAAGGGTCGCTGGCCCTTTAAGAAGGAGGAAGGTTTGGTTTCCAGGGAGACTTGAAGAGACAAAACTCTCAGAGTGAACTTAGAGTCGCAAGAAAACCCTCTGAGCGAACACACCTGTGGAGGAAGATGTTCTGAACCAGAAGATCTTCGTGACCATGAACCACACCTACGAGTCGACGAACGTGTACGAGGTCGAAGAAAACGTCACTTTCAAGTATGACGTCAAGAAACGACTCGGAAAAGGGGTAAATTATTTGTAATAATGTCTGTTATTATGTTAACTTCTATCCGGAGCGACGACGTTGGGGTTGAACAAGAATGTGTTTGTTTATCATTAGTGTTTTGTTTTTTTTGAGTCAAAGTCTCACTTGTTTCTTCTGTCGTCGCCACGTCGTGTGTAGTTGTTACCTGAGCACACCTGAGCACACCTGTGTCGCTCAACCTGTTCCAGAGCAAATATGTAGACGCGTGTTTTAGGAGGTGTTTATGAGACGCCACACACGTCAGACACACAGCATGTTAAGTTAAGTTAAGGGCAGATGAGGTGATGGTTAAGCTTCTTCTCAGGCCTACGGGATCGTGTGGAAGGCTGAGCACAGACGCTCAGGAGACACTGTTGCTGTCAAGAAGATCTTCGACGCCTTCAGAAACAGAACAGATGCTCAGGTGAGTCTTGAACTGATGTTGACAAGAGTATTTGTACTTGTTCTTGACGGTGTATTTTTAAATGTTATACAATCATACAATATACATTCATTTAGAATCACATCTGTATGTACATCATGTTTAATCATAGAAGGAAAATCAAACCATTTTTAACTTTAATCAAACAATTTTTTAACTTTAATCAAACAATTTTTTAACTTAAATCAAACAATTTTTTAACTTTAATCAAACAATTTTTTAACTTTAATCAAACAATTTTTTTAACTTAAATCAAACAATTTTTAAACTATAATCAAACATTTTTTTAAATATAATCCATTTTTTTTAAAACTATAACCGAACAATTTTTTTAAACTATAATCAAACAATTTTTAAAACTATAATCGATTTTTTTTAAACTATAATCAAACAATTTTTAACTATAATCAAACAATTTTTTAACTATAATCCAACAATTTTCAACTTTAGTAAAACAATCTTCTACTATGACACACAGAGCTGTAAATAATAATCGTTTCTTCTTCTTGCAGAGAACCTTCAGAGAGATTATGCTCCTACAGGTAACATTCTTTAACGACTCGTCAAAGCTGGTGAAACCGTTGATGGTTGAGTTTGTACACGAAACACACGAGTCTGGACGAGATAAATCATCTTGTTTGTTTAGGTCTAGCAGCTGCGCAACAATGTGTGACCAGTTGGATTTAACTTTTGTTTAATATTTAATTCATTCTATTTTATAATGTATCCGAAAATCATGCGGTTTTTTTTCAATACTAGCAATAAACAAGTTCAATATTGGTTAATTTTGTTATATTAGTATTATTTTACATTTTTATTATTATACTTATTTATATTATTCTTTTTTTTTAATGTTATTTATGTTTTGTACATTTTTTTATAAAAGTTTTTTTATTTGTGTTTTTACTCTGAACTTGGGACGAATAAAGGAAAATCTTAAACATGAAGATGTAGATAAAAACTATCCTCAATAATATTACTTCTTTATTTTTTTATTATAAATCAACGACAAACTGTGGAAACATGGAGCTAAAAACATAGATTTAAAAAACATAGAGTTAAAAAAATAGAGTTAAAAACATGGAGTTAAAAACATGGAGTTACAAACATAGATTTAAAAAACATAGAGTTAAAAACATGGAGTTAAAAACATGGAGTTACAAACATAGATTTAAAAACATGGAGCTAAAAACATGGATTTAAAAACATAGAGTTAAAAACATGGAGTTAAAAACATGGAGCTAAAAACATAGATTTAAAAACATAGAGTTAAAAACATGGAGTTAAAAACATGGAGTTACAAACATAGAGTTAAAAACGTATAGTAAAAAAACATAGAGATAAAAACATAGAGTTAAAAACGTAGAGTTACAAACGTAGAGTTACAAATGTAGAGTTACAAACGTAGAGTTACAAACGTAGAGTTACAAACATAGAGTTACAAAAACGTAGAGTTACAAACATATAGTAAAAACGTAGAGTTACAAACGTAGAGTTACAAACGTAGAGTTACAAACGTAGAGTTACAAACGTAGAGTTACAAACGTAGAGTTACAAAGATAGAGTTAAAACATAGAGTTACAAACATAGAGTTACAAACATAGAGTTAAAACATAGAGTTAAAACATAGAGTTAAAACATAGAGTTAAAACGTAGAGTTAAAACATAGAGTTAAAACATAGAGTTAAAACATAGAGTTAAAACATAGAGTTTAAACATAGAGGTAAAACATAGAGTTAAAACATAGAGTTAAAACATAGAGGTAAAACATAGAGTTAAAACAGAGTTAAAACATAGAGTTAAAACATAGAGTTAAAACGTAGAGTTAAAACATAGAGTTAAAACATAGAGTTACATACATAGAGTTAAAACATAGAGTTAAAACATAGAGTTAAAACATAGAGTTAAAACATAGAGGTAAAACATAGAGTTAAAACATAGAGTTACAAACATAGAGTTAACACGTAGAGTTAAAACATAGAGTTAAAACATAGAGTTACATACATAGAGTTAAAACATAGAGTTAAAACACAGAGTTAAAACATAGAGGTAAAACATAGAGTTAAAACATAGAGTTACATACATAGAGTTAAAACATAGAGTTAAAACATAGAGTTAAAACATAGAGTTAAAACATAGAGGTAAAACATAGAGTTAAAACATAGAGTTAAAACACAGAGTTAAAACATAGAGTTAAAACATACATCTGTGCTTCAAACATAAACACGCTCACAGCAGTGAAGCAGCTTCTGCCACATATTTCTCTGCAGCTGTTAATCCTCAACATTTATATAACACTGAGTTGAATAATCTCCTGAACTCCTGTGTTGATTGTCGACGGTTGTGTAACTAAAACCTTGACACACTGTGCGAGTTCATTCCAGGTCAAAGCTGGTGTTTGATTTAAGATTGTCGTCTGCTCTGAGCAGGAGTTTGGAGATCATCCAAACGTCGTCAAACTGCTCGACGTGGTCCGAGCTCGCAACGACAGAGACATTTATCTCATCTTTGAGTACATGGGTGAGAGTTGTGTTCATGATGTGTTCATGATGTGTGTTGATGTGTGTTGATGTGTTGACGTGTGTGAACGTGTGTGAACGTGTGTGAACGTGTGTGAACGTTTGTGAACGTGTGTGAACGTGTGTGACGTGTGCTCCTCAGACACCGACCTTCATGCTGTCATCAAGAAAGGAACTCTGCTCAAAGACGTTCATAAACGATATGTGATGTATCAGCTCTTGAAGGCTGTTAAATATCTACATTCTGGGAACGTCATCCACAGAGACCTGAAGGTGCGTCTGGAGGATCTTTAGTCTTTACACTGTAATCACACAATTTTCAACTATAATCAAACAATTATTAACTATAATCCAACAATTATTAACTATAATCAAACCATTTTCAACTATAATCAAACCATTATTAACTATAATCAAACAATTTTCAACTATAATCAAACCATTATTAACTATAATCAAACAATTTTCAACTATAATCAAACCATTATTAACTATAATCAAACAATTTTCAACTATAATCAAACAATTATTAACTATAATCAAACAATTTTCAACTATAATCAAACAATTTTCAACTATAATCAAACAATTATTAACTATAATCAAACAATTTTCAACTATAATCCAACAATTTTCAACTATAATCAAACAATTATTAACTATAATCAAACAATTTTCAACTATAATCCAACAATTTTCAACTATAATCAAACAATTATTAACTATAATCCAACAATTATTAACTATAATCACACAATTTTCAACTATAATCAAACAATTATTAACTATAATCAAACAATTATTAACTATAATCAAACAATTTTCAACTATAATCCAACAGTATTGATTATGACATCAGAGCATCAGAATCAAACATTAAACTCTTGTTTTCATTACAGCCTTCTAATGTTCTTCTGGACACAAACTGCTCCGTCAAACTGTGTGACTTTGGTTTGGCCAGATCACTGAACCAAATTGAAGACAACGCCAGGAATCCAGTTCTCACCGAGTACGTGGCAACGAGATGGTATCGAGCTCCTGAGATCCTGCTGGGATCAACAAGGTACCACCGTGGTATTTGTGTATTTACATCACTTTTTAGTTAGGGTATATATCACAATACAGTGTCAACGATACGATGGTGTTGTGATAGTGTAGTAACAAGTATATATGTGTAGTATTGTCCAGTATTTGACTCTGGTGTTGTGATAGTGTAATAACAAGTATATATGTGTAGTATTGTGATAGTGTAGTAACAAGTATATATATGTAGTATTGTCCAGTACTTGACTCTGGTGTTGTGATAGTGTAGTAACAAGTATATATGTGTAGTATTGTCCAGTACTTGACTCTGGTGTTCTGATAGTGTAGTAACAAGTATATACAGTATGTGTAGTATTGTCCAGTACTTGACTCTGATGTTTTGATAGTGTAGTAACAAGTATATATGTGTAGTATTGTCCAGTACTTGACTCTGGTGTTGTGATAGTGTAGTAACAAGTATATATGTGTAGTATTGTCCAGTACTTGACTCTGGTGTTGTGATAGTGTAGTAACAAGTATATATGTGTAGTATTGTCCAATACTTGACTCTGATGTTGTGATAGTGTAGTAACAAGTATATATGTGTAGTATTGTCCAATACTTGACTCTGATGTTGTGATAGTGTAGTAACAAGTATATATGTGTAGTATTGTCCAGTACTTGACTCTGATGTTTTGATAGTGTAGTAACAAGTATATATGTGTAGTATTGTCCAGTACTTGACTCTGATGTTGTGATAGTGTAGTAACAAGGATATATGTGTAGTATTGTCCAGTACTTGACTCTGATGTTTTGATAGTGTAGTAACAAGTATATATGTGTAGTATTGTCCAATACTTGACTCTGATGTTGTGATAGTGTAGTAACAAGTATATATGTGTAGTATTGTCCAGTACTTGACTCTGATGTTGTGATAGTGTAGTAACAAGTATATATGTGTAGTATTGTCCAGTACTTGACTCTGATGTTGTGATAGTGTAGTAACAAGTATATATGTGTAGTATTGTCCAGTACTTGACTCTGGTGTTGTAGTATTTACAGACCACATGACTCTTGACAAAGTCGTAACTGCTTTCATTTGTTTTCAAACCAAAATATGTCCAAACATCAGCTTTAAAAGCTGCTGGACTCACTGTATCCTCTTGTCCTCAGTCATCTCGGAACCTTCACTTTGATACCAAAACAATTCTTGGAAGTTTTCTTGCAGAAGTAGTATTTCAATGGGTGTAGTTCAAGTGTTTGAGATACATGTTGCTTCAGGTACACCAAAGGTGTGGACATGTGGAGCCTGGGCTGCATCCTGGGAGAGATGCTGCTGGGCAGGGCCTTGTTTCCCGGGACTTCAACCATCAACCAGATAGAACGGATCATGAGCGTGATCCCTCAGCCCAGTCCTGACGGTAGAACCCATGACTCGTACTCGCATCTCCTTCAGAGTAAAAACCTGAGCCAACCTTCTCAGATGTTCTCGCCATCCAGTCCGAGTACGGACCGTCCATCATCCAGAGGACGACGCTCAAGTGAGGACTTGATGTTCGCTGACGCTGTGACTCTGTGTAATGTGTGGCTCTCATGAAGACCCAAGATCTCGCTGGAGAACCTGCTCCACGGGTCTGCTCCCTCTGACGCTCTGGACCTGCTCAAGGGTTTGCTGGTGTTCAACCCTGGAAAGAGACTGACCGCTGAGCAAGGCCTCCAGCATCCATACGTATCCAGGTACAATCACCTACGAGTACTATGGAAGTACGTCAGCGTCATCGGATTATTGAGTGGTTGATTTTAACATCTAAAGGTTCCACAATCCAGCGAAGGAACCTTCACTCTCTCACGACGTGGTGCTGTCGGTCAAAGACGACGTCCAGTTGTCCGCCGTTCAGTACCGCTGCAAAATCTACGAGGTACTTTGTGTATTTGTGTGAATCCTCGTCTTGACATGTACAGTATGTTGAAAGTTCAAGAAGTTATTTAAAAATACATATTTTAACCAAAACGTCGGGTAACAGGAAGTCTAACTGATTCTAAAACCGATTGGCGGCGAGATGCATGGTCCAAAAAAAACACACAAAAGAAAACAAAGTTAATCAAAAACTCCCCAAAGAAATAAGTAACTAAAACACTGATGAAAAAAAAATTCAGGAATCACAAAATTCCTTGAACAAACGGGTGGACAAAAGGGAGGTACAAGGAGGTGTCAGGAATGACAATGTGTTAGTGAGTAACAAGCTGACGCTGGTCTTCAGAAAATCCAGTGTGTTAGTAATCGACAGTTGCTGACAGCTGTGTGTCTCTAGACGACCGAATGCAGAACAGGAAGTAAAGAAGCAAAATGAAAATAAGTAAGTAAGTAATATTTGTAGACCGCTTTTCTAGACCAGGGTCACAAAGTACTTAAACAATTACAACAATACTAAATAAAATATATACTTTAAAGATCAAGACACATAAGACAAACACAGCAGCAACAAGAAAGTGAAGAAAAGGCACAAATAAAAGTGTCTTGAGATGTTTCTTGAAGGAGTCAGTAGATCATCAAACACAGATGTTTCTTGAAGGAGTCAGTAGATCATCCATCACAGATGTTTCTTGAAGGAGTCAGTAGATCATCAAACACAGATGTTTCTTGAAGGAGTCAGTAGATCATCAAACACAGATGTTTCTTGAAGGAGTCAGTAGATCATCAAACACAGATGTTTCTTGAAGGAGTCAGTAGATCATCAAACACAGATGTTTCTTGAAAGAGTCAGTAGATCATCAAACACAGATGTTTCTTGAAGGAGTCAGTAGATCATCAAACACAGATGTTTCTTGAAGGAGTCAGTAGATCATCAAACACACAGATGTTTCTTGAAGGAGTCAGTAGATCATCAAACACACAGATGTTTCTTGAAAGAGTCAGTAGATCATCAAACACAGATGTTTCTTGAAGGAGTCAGTAGATCATCAAACACAGAGATGTTTCTTGAAGGAGTCAGTAGATCATCAAACACAGATGTTTCTTGAAGGAGTCAGTAGATCATCAAACACACATGTTTCTTGAAGGAGTCAGTAGATCATCAAACACACAGATGTTTCTTGAAGGAGTCAGTAGATCATCAAACACAGATGTTTCTTGAAAGAGTCAGTAGATCATCAAACACAGATGTTTCTTGAAGGAGTCAGTAGATCATCAAACACAGATGTTTCTTGAAGGAGTCAGTAGATCATCAAACACAGATGTTTCTTGAAGGAGTCAGTAGATCATCAAACACACAGATGTTTCTTGAAGGAGTCAGTAGATCATCAAACACAGATGTTTCTTGAAGGAGTCAGTAGATCATCAAACACAGATGTTTATTGAAGGAGTCAGTAGATCATCAAACACAGATGTTTCTTGAAGGAGTCAGTAGATCATCAAACACAGATGTTTCTTGAAGGAGTCAGTAGATCATCAAACACAGATGTTTCTTGAAGGAGTCAGTAGATCATCAAACACAGAGATGTTTCTTGAAGGAGTCAGTAGATCATCAAACACAGATGTTTCTTGAAGGAGTCAGTAGATCATCAAACACACATGTTTCTTGAAGGAGTCAGTAGATCATCAAACACACAGATGTTTCTTGAAGGAGTCAGTAGATCATCAAACACAGATGTTTCTTGAAAGAGTCAGTAGATCATCAAACACAGATGTTTCTTGAAGGAGTCAGTAGATCATCAAACACAGATGTTTCTTGAAGGAGTCAGTAGATCATCAAACACAGATGTTTCTTGAAGGAGTCAGTAGATCATCAAACACACAGATGTTTCTTGAAGGAGTCAGTAGATCATCAAACACAGATGTTTCTTGAAGGAGTCAGTAGATCATCAAACACAGATGTTTCTTGAAAGAGTCAGTAGATCATCAAACACAGATGTTTCTTGAAGGAGTCAGTAGATCATCAAACACAGATGTTTCTTGAAGGAGTCAGTAGATCATCAAACACAGATGTTTCTTGAAAGAGTCAGTAGATCATCAAACACAGATGTTTCTTGAAGGAGTCAGTAGATCATCAAACACAGATGTTTCTTGAAGGAGTCAGTAGATCATCAAACACAGATGTTTCTTGAAGGAGTCAGTAGATCATCAAACACAGATGTTTCTTGAAGGAGTCAGTAGATCATCAAACACAGATGTTTCTTGAAGGAGTCAGTAGATCATCAAACACAGATGTTTATTGAAGGAGTCAGTAGATCATCAAACACAGATGTTTCTTGAAGGAGTCAGTAGATCATCAAACACAGATGTTTCTTGAAGGAGTCAGTAGATCATCAAACACAGATGTTTATTGAAGGAGTCAGTAGATCATCAAACACAGATGTTTATTGAAGGAGTCAGTAGATCATCAAACACAGATGTTTCTTGAAGGAGTCAGTAGATCATCAAACACAGATGTTTCTTGAAAGAGTCAGTAGATCATCAAACACAGATGTTACTTGAAGGAGTCAGTAGATCATCAAACACAGATGTTTCTTGAAGGAGTCAGTAGATCATCAAACACAGATGTTTCTTGAAGGAGTCAGTAGATCATCAAACACAGATGTTTCTTGAAGGAGTCAGTAGATCATCAAACACAGATGTTACTTGAAGGAGTCAGTAGATCATCAAACACAGATGTTTCTTGAAGGAGTCAGTAGATCATCAAACACACATGTTTCTTGAAGGAGTCAGTAGATCATCAAACACACATGTTTCTTGAAGGAGTCAGTAGATCATCAAACACTGATGTTTCTTGAAGGAGTCAGTAGATCATCAAACACAGATGTTTCTTGAAGGAGTCAGTAGATCATCAAACACAGATGTTTCTTGAAGGAGTCAGTAGATCATCAAACACAGATGTTACTTGAAGGAGTCAGTAGATCATCAAACACTGATGTTTCTTGAAGGAGTCAGTAGATCATCAAACACACATGTTTCTTGAAGGAGTCAGTAGATCATCAAACACACATGTTTCTTGAAGGAGTCAGTAGATCATCAAACACTGATGTTTCTTGAAGGAGTCAGTAGATCATCAAACACAGATGTTTCTTGAAGGAGTCAGTAGATCATCAAACACACAGATGTTTCTTGAAGGAGTCAGTAGATCATCAAACACAGATGTTTCTTGAAGGAGTCAGTAGATCATCAAACACAGATGTTTCTTGAAGGAGTCAGTAGATCATCAAACACAGATGTTTCTTGAAGGAGTCAGTAGATCATCAAACACAGATGTTTCTTGAAGGAGTCAGTAGATCATCAAACACAGATGTTTCTTGAAGGAGTCAGTAGATCATCAAACACAGATGTTTCTTGAAGGAGTCAGTAGATCATCAAACACAGAGATGGTTCCAAAGCTTAGGAGCAACAGTCTGGAAGGATTTCTCTCCTCTGGTCCTGAACCGTGTTCAGGAACCATCAGTAGATTCTGATCCACAGACCTCAGAGCCCGAGCTGGGGTGTAAGTCTGGATCAGATCACTGATGGAAGGTCTGACCATGAATAGATCTGAAAGTAAGAACCAGAATTTGTGTGAGTTCTTCTACTAGAGCGGCTCAGAATTCTGGCTGCTGAGTTCTGCAAATGTATCAGGAGGAGACAGTCTTGTAGTTTGACGTGAGGTAAAATGAAAAGAATCGTTACAACGATACAACAATCCAATACGTCTTCCTTGTTAGTAATATTTTTTGAAGGACAACAAAGTACTCACGTCTTCTAAAAACCTCACTGAAGCGACTCGTCACTCACAGATGATGCTGGAGAGACAAACGAAGCAGAGGATTCAAGACGTGATTGAAGCCTCGACCGAGAGAAGAGCGTCGCAGACGGAGCGAGAGAAGATTCCCGAGGAAGAGAATCTCAACTCGGAATCCAACACTGAACCTCAACCCGCCGAGGAAAACAGCCGGATGACGAAATCCTCCTATAATCCCATCACACACGTTCCAAGTAAGTTCACTCGTGAAAAAAGTCGCGAAAAAAAAGAAGAAATAAAAAGGGTGTATCCAGTACTTTTTGTCATTCGTACATACTTAACTTCTATCAAGTTCTTCATGTATCTATTATGTTCTCACTGTACTTATTGATTTATTTGTGCCTCCATTAACCTACATTATGGATGTTGTTGTGTTTCTTTATAACAATATATCATATAACACATTTACAAACTTTGAGGCTAATTTAAAAATTCTGAAACACATTTACAATCTCTGAAATAAATTTAAAAATTCTGAAATAAATTTAAAAATTCTGAAATAAATGTACAAATTTACAAACTGAAATAAATGTACAAACTCTGAAATAAATGTACAAACTCTGAAATAAATGTACAAACTCTGAAATAAATGTACAAACTCTGAAATAAATTGACAAACTCTGAAATAAATTTACAAATTTACAAATTCTGAAACAAATTTACAAATTCTGAAACATTTATTTATAATAATATATCATATATTCTTAATTATTTAATGCCAAAAAGTTGTTTTTCAAGGTTTTCTTGATCAATAAAGAAACAAATCTACCTCCATCAGTTGCATGTGAAACACAATAACAATCCTGGTACTCTTGTTTCTCTGCAGATGATTTTGTTCCGAAGCCTCAAGTGGTTCTTCTTCAAGGTCAAACGAGATCACCAGCAGAGGTCGCTAGAACTCACTTCGTGGATCAACCTGGAGCCGGTTTTCCTTATTTCCTTCTGTCTTGGGTTCGTTCACCAGATCCTTCATCAACGCAGATCAGGCCCGACATCCCATAATCGCGTCCACTCGTTGACCCAGACTCAGGACAGCATGTTGGTTCGTAAGACCGTGTCTGCAGCTGTGAACCCGGTTAGTAAAAGAACTTTCATCACATTCAGTGACTATTTTCTTCTTGAGCTGGACCGTGAGATGAAGTTTCAATAGAGTCAGGATCAAATCCAAGATGGCCGACAGACACGAGTACAAACGTGATCATCTAACCTTTGTTTTTAACTTCTGTGCAACCCTTGTTTATTCATTTGTTTGTTTTTTTATCATTGACCAGCTCCTTAATACAGCTGGAACAAATGTACAAACTGAAACAAATTTACAAATTCTGAAACTAATTAAAACGTTCTGAAGAAAATGTATGAAAATTCTGAAGCAATTTACAAACTCTGAAATAAATTTACAAATTATTAAACACATTTACAAATTATGAAACAAATTTACAAATTATGAAACAAATTGAAACGTTCTGAAGAAAATTTATGAAAATTCTGAAACAAATTTAAAAATTCTGTATCAAATTTAAAAATTCTTAAACAATTTACAAACTCTGAAACAAATGTACAAATTTTGAAACAAATATACAAATTGAAACGTATTTACAAATTCTGAAACAAATTCAAAATTTCCTGAATCACATTAACAAACTATAATAATAATAATAATAATAATATACTAGTTGTTTCTGAAAACTGTTAATCTATTTAATGATTTTGAAATCATTAAAATAATAAGTCTTGACTTGTTTATTTATTTCAGGAAATAACCATTTTTTTTGTTTCATAAAAACATTTTTTGTGTCTTTTGTGTCTTTTTCTGAGTTTGTTCATTTATTCCAGGGAGCTGTAAATGTGTTTGAAATTAAATCAATATGGCCCCCATTATATTCAAATTTACACAACACAAAAATCAACAAAACGGCGAATAATTCAATTTTAATCAAGGATGTGCAGAAAAAAAACATCTTAAAAAAACAATGTGTACGTTATAGATGGAATAAGAATCCAGCTCTGGTGGCCCCTCAGTCATTTGAGACCCCTGACCCTGACACGCTCCTGGATCCTGAACCATCTTCCCTCTTCTCAGAAGCACAAGAGTGGAGACTCTCCACCTCCGGTCCGCTTCAGCAAGAAAGTCTTCCAGACCAACTGTAACGTGGCTGCTGCCGGGGACCCTCGAGCCAGGCTGGGGAGCTACTCCCAGGCCTACGGAACCATCAACAGGACGGCCCTGGAGCGCCTGTTGCCGAGTCAACCGTGACGGTCCACCTTAGTAGCTCCACCTTGAAATGATGTCGATATTTATGCAAATTCTTCAGGCTGTAGCAAACAACCAGTGATGATGTCACTTCCTGTTTTTATCAGAAATCATAGTACGTTTATTTTTTATTTGATGTGAAAACAACATAGGATTTGTTATGGTGTTTTGGATTATAATATAGAATAAACAAATATACAGTATATAATGATATATATATATCTATATATACTGTATATAGATATATATATATACTGTATATATATATATAATATATTATACAAAATATTTAATATATACAGTATATATAAATATAATAAATGAATCAGATGGATAAAATATAATGAAAATAAATCAAGTAAAAGTACACAACATGTACATTCAGTCGCCATATAAATATATTTTGCACACACTGTGAAGCGGGATCAGAAACCGTAGCAACAATATTAAAATAACCAATAATTAAGTGAGACTAAGTGCAATTTTCAAGTTTTAACAAGAATATTATTTATGATAAAAACTTGTTAAATCCATGGTTGTTTTTTTTAATGATGTGATCCTTGATCTTTGTGATGAAGAAACGTTTGTTTATGGTTTTGTTTTGATACGTATTATTTGTGGCGTCGACGGCTGATACTTCCTCGTCATGTGACTCACGTGAAGACACTGTGAAAAGTAAATGTTTCAGCTCGTGACGGATCAGGTCGTCACGCTCAGATGTTCCGGTTCTGTCCCTTGTGACGTAAATGTGATCCAGAGAATAAATGTTTTGTATGTTTATAATGTTCTATGAGTTTATGTTTGTTGTTTTCAATTAGACCGGCTGTTAAAAAGATTAACCACACAAACACATTGTATTACGACATAAAAATATAGATTTTGTACTTCTGTTTAAAGTGCTATGATTTAATTCGTTTTTTAATAAATATTTATTATAATAATATTTCTATTTATATAGCAGCTTTCAGACACAAGGTGCTCAACATAGTTAATATTATTATTTTTTATATTTTATTACACTCTTTGTTATTTTTAATATGTGTACTGTATGTTTAAATATAATGAGTATATATGTGTGAACCAAGTTTCTCCTTTGTGGGACGAATAAAGATGTATCTTTTAATCAAATACCCAAACAGTACACATATTTAAAAAATAGATAAATAAAACAATAATAAATGTAGAATTACAATAAACTTATCAAAATATAGAAGTAAAATAACAATCATAAAATAAGCGCAATAATAAATAACATACTATTAAATGTATAAATGACAATAATAATGTTAATAGTATCTTGTATTCATTACATAGTATCTAGTACTCACTAAGTCATATCTTGTACTCACTACATAGTATCTTGTACTCACTAAGTCATATCTTGTACTCATTACATACTATCTTGTACTCACTACATATTATCTTGTTCTCACTAAAAAATATCTTGTACTCACTACTTAGTATCTTGTACTAACTACATAGTATCTTGTACTCACTACATAGTATCTAGTACTTACTAAGTCAAATATTGTACTCACTTCATAGTATATTGTACTCACTAAGTCATATCTTGTACTCAATACATAGTATCTTGTACTCACTACATAGTATCTTGTACTCACTACATAGTATCTTGTACTTACTACATATTATCTTGTTCTCACTACATAGTATCTAGTACTTACTAAGTCATATCTTGTACTCACTTCATAGTATCTTGTACTCACTACATAGTATCTTGTACTCACTACTTAGTATCTTGTACTCACTACTTAGTATCTTGTACTCACTACATAGTATCTTGTACTCACTACATAGTATCTAGTGTTCACTACATATTATCTTGTTCTCACTACATAGTATCTTGTATTCACTACATAGTATCTTGTACTCACTACATAGTATCTTGTAATCACTAGTTAGTATATTGTACTCATTACATAGTATCTTGTACTAACTACATAGTATCTAGTGTTCACTACATAGTACCTTGTACAATTGTAGAATTACAATAAACTTGTCAAAATATAGTAGTAAAATAACAATTATAAAATAAACGCGATAATAAACAACATAATATTAAATGTATAAACAACAATAATGTTTCATACATCAAATCGAGTAGTTTTCTATTATTAGTACTGACTGTGTGTCTTCGTGTACTTCATCTTTAAAAACATTTTCATCAGTTATTTTTTATTATTATAAATAACATTTAACATTTGTATGAATTTTTAAATAATAACAATATTTTTCAGAAGCTCAAGAACCAATGGTTTGTCACATTTTAAAATAAGTACTCAAAGAAATACTACTGCGTCACAGAAGAACAACTTGTGTCGTCGCGAGAAACGACCAGAGACTTCCACGCGGGGCCACGTGACGTCGGCGCGCCGTGACGTCAGCAGCTGTCGACCCAGTGGATGCGCCGCCGCCAGAGAGACACTTGACGCCAGAACCCACTTCACACCCGAACCCTCGCCGTTAAACCTTCGACCCGCGTCCCACAGACACTGACCAGGTGAGTCCCGTGACGTGTTTACGTGTGTTTCACACGTCAGGTATCGATCCGGTGAATGCTCGGCACCGTCGGTGAGCAGCGGTGTCGCGGCCACGACCGCCGCCTAGCATGGATGCTAATCCACGAATCATGTGTTTATGTGATAAATAAATAAATAAATAAATAAATAAATGTTAAATTCTTGAACCTCGTGAAGGTGTTTTCATCGCGCTCGTGAAGATGGGCGTGTCTGCCGCAGATAACGGCTGATGGCGGAGGATCGATGAGAAAATAACGGTCGCGGATCTTCATCCTATATTTATTTATTGCTATAATCCCGGATCAATACCGACGTGAAGCGTCTGTGGAAGGATGTGTTTTCTATGTCTCTTCCGTCAGAACAGGTGCTTTTATTTATTTATTTCCACGCGTTTAAAGCGCATTTTCAGGGGCGACATGTTTTTGTTGTGTTGTACCTCGTTTGACTCCAGAGCTCCTCGGTTGTTGCTCCTCAAGAGATGTTGTGTTAGTGGAGGTCAAAGGTCATATGTTATATAGTCAAACATCAGGACCACATGTGTGGGTCTGTGTTGTGACTCAAGTATTTGTCATGATCTTAACATTTGAATGTTTGTTGGTACTGTTAATATTTGTAGAATAACTGACCTGGAACAAGGTATCAATGGAAGACTTCGAATACTTTCTATGACAATACTTTGACTTTAACACGGTCCTGAAAAAATACTTTTTTTTATGTTCATTTTTAAAGATCAATTCTAGCAGATATGAAGGTAACCTTGAAGTGACACGTGAAAAATATATATAATAGTGTCCAGTATCTAGTACTCACTACATGGTATCTTGTACTCACTACATAGTATATTGTACTCACTACATATTACCTAGTACTCACTACATAGTATCTTGTACTCACTACATAGTATCTAGTACTCACTACATAGTATTTAGTGCTTACTACATAGTATCTAGTGTTTACTAGTATCTTGTACTCATTAAGTCATATCTTGTGCCCACTACATAGTATCTAGTACTCACTAGACCAACTTCACATGAATCCAACTTCACTTGAATCCAACTTCACATGAATCCAACTTCACATGAATCCAACTTCACTTGAATCCAACTTCACTTGAATCCAACTTCACATGAATCCAACTTCACATGAATCCAACTTCACATGAATCCAACTTCACATGAATCCAACTTCACATGAATCCAACTTCACTTGAATCCAACTTCACATAAATCCAACTTCACTTGAATCCAACTTCACATGAATCCAACTTCACATGAATCCAACTTCACATGAATCCAACTTCACATGAATCCAACTTCACTTGAATCCAACTTCACATGAATCCAACTTCACATAAATCCAACTTCACATGAATCCAACTTCACATGAATCCAACTTCACTTGAATCCAACTTCACATGAATCCAATTTCACTTGAATCCAACTTCACATGAATCCAACTTCACTTGAATCCAACTTCACATGAATCCAACTTCACATGAATCCAACTTCACATGAATCCAACTTCACATGAATCCAACTTCACATGAATCCAACTTCACTTGAATCCAACTTCACATAAATCCAACTTCACTTGAATCCAACTTCACATGAATCCAACTTCACATGAATCCAACTTCACATGAATCCAACTTCACTTGAATCCAACTTCACATGAATCCAACTTCACATAAATCCAACTTCACATGAATCCAACTTCACTTGAATCCAACTTCACTTGAATCCAACTTCACATGAATCCAACTTCACATGAATCCAACTTCACTTGAATCCAACTTCACATAAATCCAACTTCACTTGAATCCAACTTCACATGAATCCAACTTCACATGAATCCAACTTCACATGAATCCAACTTCACATGAATCCAACTTCACTTGAATCCAACTTCACATGAATCCAACTTCACATAAATCCAACTTCACATGAATCCAACTTCACATGAATCCAACTTCACTTGAATCCAACTTCACATGAATCCAATTTCACTTGAATCCAACTTCACATGAATCCAACTTCACTTGAATCCAACTTCACATGAATCCAACTTCACATGAATCCAACTTCACATGAATCCAACTTCACATGAATCCAACTTCACATGAATCCAACTTCACTTGAATCCAACTTCACATAAATCCAACTTCACTTGAATCCAACTTCACATGAATCCAACTTCACATGAATCCAACTTCACATGAATCCAACTTCACATGAATCCAACTTCACTTGAATCCAACTTCACATGAATCCAACTTCACATAAATCCAACTTCACATGAATCCAACTTCACTTGAATCCAACTTCACTTGAATCCAACTTCACATGAATCCAACTTCACTTGAATCCAACTTCACATGAATCCAACTTCACTTGAATCCAACTTCACATGAATCCAATTTCACTTGAATCCAACTTCACATGAATCCAACTTCACTTGAATCCAACTTCACATGAATCCAACTTCACTTGAATCCAACTTCACATGAATCCAACTTCACATGAATCCAACTTCACATGAATCCAACTTCACATGAATCCAACTTCACTTGAATCCAACTTCACATGAATCCAACTTCACATGAATCCAACTTCACATGAATCCAACTTCACTTGAATCCAACTTCACATGAATCCAACTTCACATGAATCCAACTTCACATGAATCCAACTTCACATGAATCCAACTTCACTTGAATCCAACTTCACATGAATCCAACTTCACATGAATCCAACTTCACATGAATCCAACTTCACTTGAATCCAACTTCACATAAATCCAACTTCACTTGAATCCAACTTCACATGAATCCAACTTCACATGAATCCAACTTCACATGAATCCAACTTCACTTGAATCCAACTTCACATGAATCCAACTTCACTTGAATCCAACTTCACATAAATCCAACTTCACTTGAATCCAACTTCACATGAATCCAACTTCACATGAATCCAACTTCACATGAATCCAACTTCACATGAATCCAACTTCACATGAATCCAACTTCACTTGAATCCAACTTCACTTGAATCCAACTTCACATGAATCCAACTTCACTTGAATCCAACTTCACATGAATCCAACTTCACATGAATCCAACTTCACTTGAATCCAACTTCACTTGAATCCAACTTCACATGAATCCAACTTCACTTGAATCCAACTTCACATGAATCCAACTTCACATGAATCCAACTTCACATGAATCCAACTTCACATGAATCCAACTTCACATGAATCCAACTTCACATGAATCCAACTTCACTTGAATCACAGTCACAGTCAGATCAGACACATTCAACACAATCCTCCCCTCACTCGTGAAGGAGACCCCGTGATGGCCGCAGAAGACGGTGGTGTGAACATCTCTGTGAATCTATCTTCGGAGGAGGAGGAAGAAGGTACGCGAACAGTGAGGAGGAGGTTCTGGACGTGGCGAGGGAGTCGGATGTTCACAGCAGGTCATGTGTTCGGAGATGATTCCCAGAGTTCCAGAGAAACAACACGAGGAACGAGTGAGCGAAACGAGGATAGAAACGAGAGGTTTATGTAATAAGTCGTCGATGACGTGACGTCCTGACCATCAACTTCCTGCTGCTGAAGATAAATGTGTTTCCACAGGTTTTCACGTCTATTTGAATCCATTTTACTTCTAAAGTATCAAATATTGTCTTTTACGGTTTTCCTTTGTGTACTAAATCCTTTATTACGTAACAAAGACACAGTCGTTTTTTTTAGTTTCCCACCATTCAGTTTTGACCAAATATTTCTACACATACATCCATAAATATACAGAATTTAAAGAATTCATAGTAATACATGATACCTAGTACACTATTATTATTTTCACCATATATACCGTGTTCTAATAAATACTATTATACCAAATTAATTGCAATGTATCTGTCACCAGTAGTACTATATTTATCCTTCAACAATTATCACATGTTCTTTTCCATATATATACGTATACGTATTTATATATATTTGGACTTTCTGAATGTTCTACAAATAGTAAACATTATGAATGATCTGTTAATATTATGAGTAGATGGTAGTTTTAAAGTTTTTCATCTAGTACTACATAGTATTTAGTACTCACAACATAGTATCTAGTGCTCACTTTATAGTATCTAGTACTCACTCCATAGTATCTAGCACTCACTCAATAGTATATTGTACTCACTTCATAGTATCTTGTACTCACTACATAATATCTATTACTCACTACATGGTACCTAGTACTTACTACGTAGTTTCTAGTGCTCACTTTATTGTATCTAGTACTCACTCCATAGTATCTAGCACTCACTCAATAGTATATTGTACTCACTTCATAGTATCTTGTACTCACTACATAATATATATTACTCACTACATGGTACCTAGTACTTACTACGTAGTATCTTGTACTCACTCCATAGTATCTAGTACTCACTACATAGTATCTAGTACTCACTACATGGTACTAGGACTCACTACATAGTATCTAGTACTCACTCCATAGTATCTTGTACTCACTCCATAGTATCTAGTACTCACTCCATAGTATCTAGTACTCACTCCATAGTATCTAGTACATAGTATAGTACATAGTATCTAGTACTCACTACATAGTATCTAGTACTCACTACATAGTATCTAGTACTCACTACATAGTATCTAGTGAATAGTATCTATAAAAAAGACATATTTGACTAGAGTCTCTTCAGAGAGAAGTAAGTAAGTAAGAATCGTATTCAAACAGAATCATGAGCGACTCGTTTGTTAATCATTTCAATATAAGAGTAAAGTCTTGTTAAAATCTTAGCACGACTGAAATGTTTGTTTCCTCCTCGATGCTGTTACTCAGCCCGTGTACTTTGATGGATCCGTCTGCAGTTTTACATCAGCAGTACTGACGCTGACACAGCGTTTCTAACCATCAGGCCGAGGCTGCTGGAGCGTGAGGTTTGTGTCGTCCACTGTGTCATGTGTCGTCGTCGACACAAACACGCTAAAAACACGGTGACGGTGACGTGATATGTTTGTCGTCATGAAGTGTATTCATGGCTTTAAACTCTTGTCTTCGACCTCAATCCTGCAGCGATGTGATCATGTGTTCACTGTGTCATCACTTCTTTCTGCTAACAACGTGTGGCCAAGAGGATTATACTCAGTACACGAGTATGAAGTACCGTGAACACACTTGTGACCTCACAGTCACGCAAAAGACCTTCAACACATGTTTGTGCTTGGATTTAGTGGCAAAAAACACAATATATTTTCACTTTAAAGTACAAGTAGCTTTGAAATCAAGATGATTCAACAGTAAGTATTGATTAGGACTGCACCATATATTGAAAAGATATCCATCCACCATCCATCCATCCATCCATCCATCCATCCATCCATCCATCCATCCATCCATCCATCCATCCATCCATCCATCCATCCATCCATCCATCCATCCATCCATCCATCTCTCTTTATCCATCCATCCACCCATCCATCCATCCATCCACCTTATACATCCATCCATCTCTCTCTATCCATCCTACCCATCCATCCATCCATCCATCTCTCTCTGTAATCCATCCATCCTTCCATCCATCCATCCACCTTATACATCCATCCATCTCTCTCTATCCATCCTACCCATCCATCCATCCATCCATCTCTCTCTATAATCCATCCATCCATCTCCCTTTATCCATCCATCCATCCATCTTTCTCTATCCATCCATCCATCTCTCTTTATCCATCCATCCATCCCCCTTATACATCCATCTATCCATCTCTCTCTATCACCCATCCATTTCTCTCTATCCATCCCACCCATCCACCCATTCATCCATCCATCCATCCATCTCTCTCTATCATCCATCCATCCATCTCTCTTTATCCATCCATCCACCCATCCATCCATCCATCCATTCATCCATCCATCTCTATCTATCCATCCATCCAAGTCCCTATACTTTTTTGAGTATTGTTTTGATTGTTTAAGCGCTTTGTGACCCTGGTCTAGAAAAGCGCTATATAAATAAATATTACTTACTTACTTACTTACTATACATCAATCAATACCTTTTCCTTTATGAAATCACTTTCAAGAACAAATCCTTTGAAGCTTTGATGCTCTTTGTCGGCGCTGAAGTGTATAAAACCCAACACTCAGAGGTACTTGGTCTCAATTCATCGAAGAAACAGGATCAACATCGAGCATCAATACAATTGTATGTATCGCTTCAAAGAAAGACCGCACTCCTTGTCAAACTCTCTAATAATACACATCCAAGTACAAGAAAATAGAATATAGTTGAGTCAACATCACCTACGGTTGTGTACACAATTTGAACACTTGAGAATGTTTGTAGTTCGGACTCGTGAGTTGGTTCGTTAATCCTTCTTTTCTCTTTCTTTCTAGGTTGTTCTAGAGCCCGAGGGTTGTTTGCCAGACCATGTCTCAGGACAAGAGAGGATACCCAACGACGGGTGAAACCAACCCGATGCACAACAACATGTACGGGCCTCCGCCGGCAGGGTTCGGGATGCCGCCCCAGAATTATAACCAAGCCGCGGGCGGCGTCTACCCACAACCCCATGCTGGCTTTGCTCCTGGACCGTACCCTCAAGGTCCCTATGTCCAAGGACCCTACGCTCAAGGACCCTATGCTCAAGGCCCCTACCCTCAGGGGCCTTATGCACCGGGGCCTTATCAGCAAGGACTTAATGGTAAGTGGTGAAATCACTGGTCTAGATACTCTTTCAACCTCTGTAGGTTTACGGACTGTTACCGGAGTAAACCCGTGTCTTGGGAGATTGTACTAACCTAGAGAGGAAAGAACTATTGGTGTGTTTAGGGGAGAATCTGACCATACAGCCAACAATACGATATATAATGATATATAGTGATATATAGTCATAGTGTAGTAACAAGTATATATGTGTAGTATTGTGAAGTACTTGACTCTGGTGTTGTGATAGTGTAGTAACAAGTATATATGTGTAGTATTGTCCAGTACTTGACTCTGGTGTTGTGATAGTGTAGTAACAAGTATATATGTGTAGTATTGTCCAGTACTTGACTCTGGTGATGTGATAGTGTAGTAACAAGTATATATGTGTAGTATTGTCCAGTACTTGACTCTGGTGTTGTGATAGTGTAGTAACAAGGATATATGTGTAGTATTGTCCAGTACTTGACTCTGGTGTTGTGATAGTGTAGTAACAAGTATATATGTGTAGTATTGTCCAGTACTTGACTCTGGTGTTGTAGTATTTACAGACCACATGACTGTTGATGAAGTCGTAACTACTTTCATTTGTTTTTAAACAAAAATAAGTCCAAACATCAGCTTTAAAAGCTGCTGGAGTCACTGTATCCTCTCGTCCTCAGTCATCGCAGGGAACTCGCAGGTTTTATTGTTCTGTTAGCTGCTGACGTAATGACTGCTGGAAGTTTAACTGCAACAACAAGTATGAACAAATCCGTAAATATTTGTAGGTTAACGTAAATAAAAAAATCAAACTATTTATTTTAAACACACTTTATTAAACTATAAACCATTCAAGAACTATGGTAGAAAAAAAAAATTGAAGCCAAAGAATTAAACAATAAATCAAATCGAAGCAACAGCAATAACCTAGTTTAGATTGTGTGACAAAAGTATTTGAAATTGGTTATTTTTTCACCAACATCACTGTCTCACTTCACACACGTGTTTCTCAACTGTGTCATGTCATCTGCAGAACCGATGGGAAGTCCTGGTTACCATGGCGACGGCCCACCTGCCTACTATGATAATGGAGATATCAACAACTCCGTCTTCGACGACAAGTCTGTCCGACATAGTTTTATCAGAAAAGTAGGAATCCCTCTAAACCCACGGTTCATGAACAGACCTCATGTTTTAACATTTAAATAAAACGGTCTTCCTCTTCATCAGGTCTTCATGGTCCTCACGTTGCAGATGCTCATCGTCTTCAGCTTCGTTGCCGTCTGTACGTTTGTGGACGAAGTCAAGTTCTTTGTGCAAACGAACCCTTGGATGTACTACCTTTCCTACGCCATCTTCTTCGTGTCTCTGATCGTCCTGAGCTGCTGTGGAGACTTCCGTCGTCGTCACCCCTGGAACCTGATCGCCTTGGTAGGATCGTCTTTAGAAGCTGAGTCACTGATGTCGAGGTTTTCTTACGACTTTAAGGCGCACATAGAATCGAGGGCGTGCCTCATGTGTACATGTAAACATTCTGTTGTACTTGTACTGACCTAAATTCAATTTTGATAAACGACTCTGTTGTTAAGCAATGAATCTGACGCGTCGTAGTTTTACTACCTGAGGCTTAGTGGTTATTTTACTCCGCAAGGCAAGGTAGTACTATTCAACTCCACGCGGCTCAGTAGTATTCACAGCGGGTCTACATAGTATTCCTCTCCAAGGCTTTGTGGTATTACTCTGCAAGTCCCTGTAGTATTAGTCTGTGAGGCTCAGTAGTATTATTAGGCAAGTCGACGTAGTATTAGTCTGTGAGGCTCAGTAGTATTATTAGGCAAGTTGACGTAGTATTAGCCTGTGAGGCTCAGTATT
The DNA here is from genome assembly GCF_982586985.1 of Callionymus lyra. Taxonomy (NCBI): domain Eukaryota; kingdom Metazoa; phylum Chordata; class Actinopteri; order Syngnathiformes; family Callionymidae; genus Callionymus; species Callionymus lyra. The sequence goes on along the minus strand of NC_141820.1, from coordinate 5,184,172 downwards.
ATTATTTAGCAAGTCTCGGAAGTATTAGTCTTTGAGACTCATTAGTATTATACGACAAGTCTCCATAGTATTACTTTGTAAGACTCAGTAGTATGATTTGGCAAGTCTCCGTAGTAATACTCTAAAAGGCTCAGTAGTATTATTTGGCAAGTCTCCGCAGTGTTACTCTGCAAGACTCAGTAGTATTATTTGGCAAGTCTCCGTAGTATTACTCTGCATACTTAGTAGTATTATTCAAAAGTCTCCGTAGTATTACTCTGCAAACTCAGTAGTATTATTCAACAAGTCTCCGTAGTATTACTCTGCAAACTCAGTAGTATTATTCAACAAGTCTCAGTAGTATTACTCTGCAAACTCAGTAGTATTATTCAACAAGTCTCAGTAGTATTACTCTGCAAACTCAGTAGTATTATTCAACAAGTCTCAGTTGTATTACTCTGCAAGACTCAGTAGTATTACTCTGCAAACTCAGTATTATTTAACAAGTCTCAGTTGTATTACTCTGCAAGACTCAGTTGTATTACTCTGCAAGACTCAATAGTATTACACTGCAAACTCAGTATTATTTAACAAGTCTCAGTTGTATTACTCTGCAAGACTCAATAGTATTACACTGCAAACTCAGTATTATTTAACAAGTCTCAGTTGTATTACTCTGCAAGACTCAGTTGTATTACTCTGCAAGACTCAGTTGTATTACTCTGCATGACTCAGTTGTATTAGTCTGTGAGGCTTAGTTTTTAGCTAAGTAATACTACAAAGCTGCAGCGTTAATGCGTCTTACAGTACGTAAAATACAGAAACTCCACTTGTTCCAACTTCAATCTTGTCAAACCTTGAGTGCTGGTGTTTGTCTGCAGCTCATCGCCACACTGAGCATGTCCTACATGGTGGGCATGATCGCCAGCTTCTACCGCACAGACAGCGTCATCATGGCTGTGGGCATCACTACAGTGGTTTGCTTCTCTGTGGTTCTCTTCTCCATGCAGGTGAGTATCACAGCCACAGGTGCTCCACCAGCTCACCTGAGAATTCCAACTAGGGTTCAAATCTAAAGAGTATCAGTGACAAGTTACAAATACAGTGAAGTACAGAAGGCAATATAAATTGATATATTTGTCATATATAAACCATATGTAATGTATCTCTGACAACCCACTGAGTATACACTACAGTGATCAATTAAAGAATCATAATCAGTACATGTTCTTTGTCAGTAATATACAATAGGTATGAGGAAATATTGATACTTTTAAGTATCACTGTATTTTTGTAGGATACTGTGTTGATATCCAACAGCAAATTATTTTCCTTTTTGTCTTTCCAATCATATTTTATTGTAGTTCTTTTATGGTTTATATTTCAATAAAGTGTGTGTTGAATTAATTATTTTTATTTGAAATTCATTTACAAATATTGAAGGTTTTGTTCATTTTTGTGTAGCAAAAGAGTCATGTGGTAAATTATGGAACACCAGAGTCAAGTACTGGACAATACTACACATATATACTTGTTACTACACTATCACAACACCAGAGTCAAGTACTGGACAATAATACACATATATACTTGTTACTACACTATCACAACACCAGAGTCAAGTACTGGACAATACTACACATATATCCTTGTTACTACACTATTACAACACCAGAGTCAAGTACTGGACAATACTACACATATATACTTGTTACTACACTATCACAACACCAGAGTCAAGTACTGGACAATACTACACATATATACTTGTTACTACACTATCACAACACCAGAGTCAAGTACTCCACAATACTACACATATATATCCTTGTTACTACACTATCACAACACCAGAGTAAAGTACTCCACAATACTACTCATATATATCCTTGTTACTACACTATCACAACACCAGAGTAAAGTACTCCACAATACTACTCATATATATCCTTGTTACTACACTATCACAACACCAGAGTAAAGTACTCCACAATACTACACATATATATCCTTGTTACTACACTATCACAACACCAGAGTCAAGTACTCTACAATACTACACATATATATCCTTGTTACTACACTATCACAACACCAGAGTCAAGTACTCCACAATACTACACATATATACTTGTTACTACACTATCACAACACCAGAGTCAAGTACTCCACAATACTACACATATATATCCTTGTTACTACACTATCACAACACCAGAGTAAAGTACTCCACAATACTACTCATATATATCCTTGTTACTACACTATCACAACACCAGAGTAAAGTACTCCACAATACTACTCATATATATCCTTGTTACTACACTATCACAACACCAGAGTAAAGTACTCCACAATACTACACATATATATCCTTGTTACTACACTATCACAACACCAGAGTCAAGTACTCTACAATACTACACATATATATCCTTGTTACTACACTATCACAACACCAGAGTCAAGTACTCCACAATACTACACATATATATCCTTGTTACTACACTATCACAACACCAGAGTAAAGTACTCGACAATACTACACATATATCCTTGTTACTACACTATCACAACTCCAGAGTCAAGCAAAGTATTTAAAATATTTGTGACGACACACAAATACAAAATAATCTTATTTTACATGTTAAGATGAGATGAACAATATTACACTTAAGTGAAGAGGATGAAGGTACTTGAATATATTTAACTTTTAACACTCAATACATTAAACGTTTATAGCATCAATGCAGTAGTTGTATTATTATGGGATGCTCACGGCTCCTGGTTCACTGACATTTGATTGACGACGATTATGATGTTTCTTGTGTCTTCACCACAGAGCAAGTACGACTTCACGTCCTGCCACGGTGTCCTCCTGGTCTGCATGATCGTGCTGCTGGTCTTCGGCATCCTGTGCATGTTCATCCGCAACAAGATGATGAGCATCGTGTACGGCTCGCTGGGGGCCCTGCTGTTCACCTGCGTAAGAACCTTCTTTCATCACTTCTTACCATGTTCTTGTTGCACTAACGTTCTGTAAAGTTGTCAATTTGTACTTCTACGTCTCATGGTGTTTAAGTCTCCGTCCGTCTGTGAACTGTGCGGCGCAGCTTGTTAGGCTCGGTTGCTATGGCGACGGAAGTAATACTAACTTGTGATCTAGTCAAACACTAGTGATCCAGTGAAGTAATACTAACTTGTGATCTAGTCAAACACTAGTGATCCAGTGAAGTAATACTAACTTGTGATCTAGTCAAACACTAGTGATCCAGTGAAGTAATACTAACTAGTGATCTAGTCAAACACTAGTGATCCAGTGAAGTAATACTAACTTGTGATCTAGTCAAACACTAGTGATCCAGTGAAGTAATACTAACTTGTGATCTAGTCAAACACTAGTGATCCAGTGAAGTAATACTAACTTGTGATCTAGTCAAACACTAGTGATCCAGTGAAGTAATACTAACTTATGATCTAGTCAAACACTAGTGATCTAGTAAAGTAATATTAACTTGTGATCTAGTCAAACACTAGTGATCCAGTGAAGTAATACTAACTTATGATCTAGTCAAACACTAGTGATCCAGTGAAGTAATACTAACTTGTGATCTAGTCAAACACTAGTGATCCAGTCACTCGTCTCTTTCAACCTCCTTTGTTAAAGCAACATATTGTAAGAACTTTTCATCTCGTCTCAGTTGTTTTCTTAGAAGATCGTGAACTTCTAAACAAACCTGTCCGTCTTCACCGTATGCTAACGAGCTAAGTTAGCGTCATTTATAAAGTGTTATGTGTGCGTCTTCACCGTATGCTAACAAGCTAAGTTGTAAGCGTCATTTATAAAGTGTTATGTGTGCGTCTTCACCGTATGCTAACGAGCTAAGTTGTTAGCGTCATTTATAAAGTGTTATGTGTGCGTCTTCACCGTATGCTAACGAGCTAAGTTGTTAGCGTCATTTATAAAGTGTTATGTGTGCGTCTTCACCGTATGCTAACTAGCTAAGTTGTTAGCATCATTTATAAAGTGTTATGTGTGCGTGAACAAGGAGGTGGATTTATTATTGATTTATTACTGATGTCGCTCAGTTTGGCGGGAAACTTATAACTGAGCGTTATAAGAGATATTTTTCTACCATCATATCGACACTGAAGCGTTGAAATAAACGAAAGAGTAATATCATCGTTTTCCTTCTTAACCCCCGGACCTACACTACTGTACTCATGGCTACATTTTTAGGTGAAAGAAAAAAATATCGCATTAATATCGATATCGCAATTCAAGACACTAATATCGAATATCGCACTCGTTTCCAATATCGTGCAGCGCTAGTTGTGGATACATTGTAAGTAAATTAAATACTAAATGTCAAAGTTAAAGTTATTCTAAGTTGATCTTTGTATTATTTTTGTTTTTATATTTGCACTTTGTTCTTGTTTTTGTTCGTCTGCTGTGAACTGCAAACCCAATTTACCGAAGTGGAGAGATCTCCAGAGGGATTAATAAAATCTCTCTAATCTAATTTAATTTAATCTAAATAATAATAGATTTGATTAATATTATATTAAAAGCAGTAAATAATAACCCTTCACATGATTGGTCGAGTTATAAAACAACTTGGTAACCGTAAGTGAGACGTAGAGTCGTAATGAAGCAGTTCTGTCGTCGCGTTCTGTGACGTCATCTTCAGTTTGGTACATCCTTACCTGTTACTTCCTCCGGGGAGTTTCAGAACATGATGAATGGAGGTCAATGAGAGATGATTATTGTCTCTGACTTGTAGGGACGACAACTCCCTACAATGTCCGTTCTGATTTAAACTGTTGGAAATAACACTGTCTTGATGAGGAAAAGTTTACATAGAAGTTTTTAACTGACCTTAAAAGAAATATATCTTCAGTAAAAAAGAATATTAGAAGATAAATAAACAATAGTTGATGTAGAAAATCTAACAGACAGAAAAAAACATTCAATAATTATATTTCTTAAGGTTTTACAATTGTATATATTTTTCTATCACTGTGTACTTCAAGTACTTTATTAGAAAAAGTTACACCAAATGTTTCATTCAATGCTTCAAACATATTGAAAGAAACATTTGGTTTTCAGGTACTTTCATGTTCTCTCTCCTAGAAACTTCATACAACTTTATAAACACTTTTGTCTACTTTGACTACTACTAATACTACTACTGTTTTTACTAATTATATGTCTACTACTACTACTATTTATGCTACTAATTATACTTCTACTACTTCTTCTACTACTATTTATACTACTTTTTCTACTTCTACTACTTATTTTTCTACTTCTATTACTTATTCTAGAACTTATTATTATACTACTAATTCTACTACTTATTTTTCTACTTCTACTACTAATTATACTACTTATTATTCTACTACTAATTCTACTACTATTTTTTCTACTTCTACTACTAATTCTACTACTTATTTTTCTACTTCTACTACTCCTACTTCTACTACCTCTATTTCTTCTACTACTAATTCTACTACTTATTTTTCTACTTCTACTACTCCTACTTCTACTACCTCTATTTCTTCTACTACTAATTCTACTACTTATTTTTCTACTTCTACTACTAATTATTTTACTACTCCTACTTCAACTACCTCTATTTCGTAGTATTCTTCTAATTCTGAAAATATATAGAAGTTAAATATTTTCTATTTCAACTTTTATTTCAAAATGTTTTTATTAATCAATATTCAGTCATTTCCTTTGTCAATACTATTATTATATTTTCTGATTATATCTTTTTTTAAGCCTTTTTTATTTTTGCCTATACTTTTTTCTAAGCAATATTTTCTATTCAAGACGACAGAAAACGTTTATTGACAGTATTTTAAAAACACCACCATAATTCATTAAATAAAAATGAATATAAAATCATGATTGTGAGAAACATTTAAATACACCTAAATATTATTTATATTATTTAAAAAGCCGTTACTAATATTAATAGTTATTTCATTCACATGATAGCTTGACTTATTTAAACAACACAGTAACCGTAAGTGAGACGTAGAGTCGTAATGAAGCATTTCTGTCGTCGCGTTCTGTGACGTCATCTTCAGTTTGGTACATCCTTACCTGTTACTTCCTCCGGGGAGTTTCAGAACATGATGAATGGAGGTCAATGAGAGATGATTATTGTCTCTGACTTGTAGGGACGACAACTCCCTACAATGTCCGTTCTGATTTAAACTGTTGAGAATAACACTGTCTTGATGAGGAAAAGTTGACATAGAATTTCTTAACTGATCTTAAGAGAAATATATCTTCAGTAAAAAAGAATATTGGAAGATAAATAAACAATAGTTGATGTAGAAAATCTAACAGACAGAAAAAAATATTCAATAACTATATTTCTTAAGGTTTTAAAATTTGATTTATTTTTCTATCACTGTGTACTTCAAGTACTTTATTAGAAAAAGTTACACCAAATGTTTCTTTCAATGCTTTAAACATATTGAAAGAAACGTTTTTTTTCAGGTACTTTCATGTACTCTTACCTAGAAACTTCATTCAACTTTAAAAACACCTTTGTCTACATACAACTTCTAATACTACTTCTGTTTTATTACTATTTATACTACTAATTATACTTCTAAACTAGTATTTAAACTACTAATTATACTTCTACTACTACTTCTTCTAATACTATTTATACTACTAATTATACTTCTACTACTGCTTCTTCTACTACTATTTTTACTACTTATTATATGTCTACTACTGCTTCTTCTACTACTATTTATACTACTTTTTCTACTTCTACTACTGATTCTTCTACTACTACTCCTACTTTTACTACCTCTATTTCTTCTACTAATTCTACTACTGATTCTTCTACTACTTATTTTTCTATTTCTAATACTAATTCTTCTACTACTACTCCTACTTCCTCTACCTCTATTTCGTAGTATTCCTCTAGTTCTATTTTCTATTTCAACTTTTATTTCAAAATGTTTTTTATCAATATTCAGTCATTTCTTCTGTCAATACTATTATTATCTTTTCTGATTATATCTTTTTTCAGCCTTTTTTTTTTTTTGCCTATACTTTTTTCTAAGCAATATTTTCTGTTCAAGACGACATTATTAACATCAGTTTAAAGAAGTTTCTGAGCCTGTAGGCAGCGACCAGGGTTTAATGCTGAAGAGACTCCAGTGATTTCTCGCTGAAACCTTCTTAAACACTGTGACGTCTGTCAATGTGCTCCAGAGTTTTCCCTCCAGTCACCTTTTACCTTACCTTACCTTACCTTACCTTACCTCACCTTACCTTACCTCCACCTTTCTCTCTGCAGTTCTTGGCCGTGGACACTCAGCTCATCCTGGGCAACAAGAAGCTGGCTCTGAGTCCCGAGGAGTACATTTTTGCCTCCATGAACCTCTTCACTGACATTGTCAACATCTTCCTCTTCATCCTGTCTCTGGTGGGACACGCCCGCGAGTGAGGGTCCGGGGGTCTCCGCTCCCCTGACCCCGCCCCCACGTTAGCTCCGACCCACATGTTCCCGGCGCCGCACGCGCCGACCTTCTGAACACGACAGATTGTTTTCACTTCCACCTCCATGGGTTCCACTAGCTCGGTGTTGTAGTCGCACTGGACTCGCAGGTTGAGGGTTGAGATCCTGCCGTGCAAGTGTTTGAAGTGTGCATGTTTAACCGGAGCATGAGTGACGTCCATGTAAGACCACCTCCATGTGATCAGACAAGCTTTTGCCTGCGGATCCTTCATGATTTTGTTTTTACAACCTGTTTCCTCCGTCTCTCTGCATGGGATCAAAGGAAGGACGGAACGTGTTCTGGCTTCGAGGTCGAAGGTGAAACTAGTTACATGTTAATTCCACTTTTATAACATAATAACGTCACCGGCTTTTTATTGTGTCTATTGAAGGCTGCAGGAGTTGAAAGTGTACATTTGAATCAGTGGATCATGTGTTTGGATTTTTCTGACTAAGAGTTTATACTTGACATGATTTATCAACTTCTGTCTCTACCTTGTTTACCTGGAGTTACATCTTGATTTTCACATATTTATTTTTTAGATGTATTTAACTGACGCTGTAGAGGTTATATTTGAACTCACTCACACTATATCGATCCAAATGTAAAGACGTCGTACTTCTGTTTTCATCGTACTTTTTGCATCGTGTCACCATCGATCTGTCATTGTTTGCTTAAATTAACAACAACAAAAAAAAACATAAAACATGTGGAATGTCCTGATCCTTTCAAAGCTTCCTTTTGTCCGTCGTCTGTTATTAACTAGTTAAACCAAGTCAAGATCCCAGGATGACATTGAAACACAGGATTATTGCTGTCAGTCCCAGAAGAGGAGGAAGACGGTTCCGAGGGAGGAGGAAGCAGAAGAAGATGGATGGATGAAAAGAGAAGGAAACGACAAATAAGAACTTTTTGTTTTTTTGCACATGTAGCTTCTTAATTCAGAACCAGAAAACGTTAATTGACAGTATTTTAAAAACACCACCATAATTCATTAAATAAAAATGAATATAAAATCATGATTGTGAGAAACATTTAAATACACCTAAATATTATTTATATTATTTAAAAAGCCGTTACTAATATTAATAGTTATTTAATTCACGTGATAGATTGATTTATTTAAACAACACAGTAACCGTAAGTGAGACGTAGAGTCGTAATGAAGCAGTTCTGTCGTCGCGTTCTGTGACGTCATCTTCAGTTTGGTACATCCTTACCTGTTACTTCCTCCGGGGAGTTTCAGAACATGATGAATGGAGGTCAATGAGAGATGATTATTGTCTCTGACTTGTAGGGACGACAACTCCCTACAATGTCCGTTCTGATTTAAACTGTTGAGAATAACACTGTCTTGATGAGGAAAAGTTGACATAGAAGTTTTTAACTGACCTTAAAAGAAATATATCTTCAGTAAAAAAGAATATTAGAAGATAAATAAACAATAGTTGATGTAGAAAATCTAACAGACAGAAAAAAACATTCAATAATTATATTTCTTAAGGTTTTACAATTGTATATATTTTTCTATCACTGTGTACTTCAAGTACTTTATTAGAAAAAGTTACACCAAATGTTTCATTCAATGCTTCAAACATATTGAAAGAAACATTTGGTTTTCAGGTACTTTCATGTTCTCTCTCCTAGAAACTTCATACAACTTTATAAACACTTTTGTCTACTTTGACTACTACTAATACTACTACTGTTTTTACTAATTATATGTCTACTACTACTACTATTTATGCTACTAATTATACTTCTACTACTTCTACTACTATTTATACTACTTTTTCTACTTCTACTACTTATTTTTCTACTTCTATTACTTATTCTAGTACTTATTATTATACTACTAATTCTACTACTTATTTTTCTACTTCTACTACTAATTCTACTACTTATTATTCTACTACTAATTCTACTACTTATTTTTCTACTTCTACTACTCCTACTACTAATTATTTTACTACTCCTACTTCAACTACCTCTATTTCGTAGTATTCTTCGAATTCTGAAAATATATAGAAGTTAAATATTTTCTATTTCAACTTTTATTTCAAAATGTTTTTATTAATCAATATTCAGTCATTTCCTTTGTCAATACTATTATTATATTTTCTGATTATATCTTTTTTTAAGCCTTTTTTATTTTTGCCTATACTTTTTTCTGAGCAATATTTTCTATTCAAGACGACAGAAAACGTTTATTGACAGTATTTTAAAAACACCACCATAATTCATTAAATAAAAATGAATATAAAATCATGATTGTGAGAAACATTTAAATACACCTAAATATTATTTATATTATTTAAAAAGCCGTTACTAATATTAATAGTTATTTCATTCACATGATAGATTGATTTATTTAAACAACACAGTAACCGTAAGTGAGACGTAGAGTCGTAATGAAGCAGTTCTGTCGTCGCACAGGTGACGTCATCTTCAGTTTGGTACATCCTTACCTGTTACTTCCTCCGGGGATTTTCAGAACATGATGAATGGAGGTCAATGAGAGATGATTATTGTCTCTGACTTGTAGGGACGACAACTCCCTACAATGTCCGTTCTGATTTAAACTGTTGAGAATAACACTGTCTTGATGAGGAAAAGTTGACATAGAAGTTTTTAACTGACCTTAAAAGAAATATATCTTCAGTAAAAAAGAATATTAGAAGATAAATAAACAATAGTTGATGTAGAAAATCTAACAGACAGAAAAAAACATTCAATAATTATATTTCTTAAGGTTTTACAATTGTATATATTTTTCTATCACTGTGTACTTCAAGTACTTTATTAGAAAAAGTTACACCAAATGTTTCTTTCAATGCTTTAAACATATTGAAAGAAACGTTTTTTTTCAGGTACTTTCATGTACTCTTACCTAGAAACTTCATTCAACTTTAAAAACACCTTTGTCTACGTACTACTACTAATACTACTACTGTTTTATTACTATTTATACTACTAATTATACTTCTAAACTAGTATTTCAACTACTAATTATACTTCTACTACTACTTCTTCTAATACTATTAATACTACTAATTATACTTCTACTACTGCTTCTTCTACTACTATTTTTACTACTTATTATATGTCTACTACTGCTTCTTCTACTACTATTTATACTACTTTTTCTACTTCTACTACTGATTCTTCTACTACTACTCCTACTTTTACTACCTCTATTTCTTCTACTAATTCTACTACTTCTACTACTGATTCTTCTACTACTTATTTTTCTATTTCTAATACTAATTCTTCTACTACTACTCCTACTTCCTCTACCTCTATTTTGTAGTATTCCTCTAGTTCTTAAAAAAAAATTTTCAACTTTTATTTCAAAATGTTTTTTATCAATATTCAGTCATTTCTTCTGTCAATACTATTATTATCTTTTCTGATTATATCTTTTTTCAGCCTTTTTTTTTTTTTTGCCTATACTTTTTTCTAAGCAACATTTTCTGTTCAAGACGACATTATTAACATCAGTTTAAAGAAGTTTCTGAGCCTGTAGGCAGCGACCAGGGTTTAATGCTGAAGAGACTCCAGTGATTTCTCGCTGAAACCTTCTTAAACACTGTGACGTCTGTCAATGTGCTCCAGAGTTTTCCCTCCAGTCACCTTTTACCTTACCTTACCTTACCTTACCTTACCTTACCTTACCTTACCTTACCTTACCTTACCTTACCTTACCTTACCTCACCTTACCTTACCTCCACCTTTCTCTCTGCAGTTCTTGGCCGTGGACACTCAGCTCATCCTGGGCAACAAGAAGCTGGCTCTGAGTCCCGAGGAGTACATTTTTGCCTCCATGAACCTCTTCACTGACATTGTCAACATCTTCCTCTTCATCCTGTCTCTGGTGGGACACGCCCGCGAGTGAGGGTCCGGGGGTCTCCGCTCCCCTGACCCCGCCCCCACGTTAGCTCCGACCCACATGTTCCCGGCGCCGCGCGCGGCGACCTTCTGAACACGACAGATTGTTTTCACTTCCACCTCCATGGGTTCCACTAGCTCGGTGTTGTAGTCGCACTGGACTCGCAGGTTGAGGGTTGAGATCCTGCCGTGCAAGTGTTTGAAGTGTGCATGTTTAACCGGAGCATGAGTGACGTCCATGTAAGACCACCTCCATGTGATCAGACAAGCTTTTGCCTGCGGATCCTTCATGATTTTGTTTTTACAACCTGTTTCCTCCGTCTCTCTGCATGGGATCAAAGGAAGGACGGAACGTGTTCTGGCTTCGAGGTCGAAGGTGAAACTAGTTACATGTTAATTCCACTTTTATAACATAATAACGTCACCGGCTTTTTATTGTGTCTATTGAAGGCTGCAGGAGTTGAAAGTGTACATTTGAATCAGTGGATCATGTGTTTGGATTTTTCTGACTAAGAGTTTATACTTGACATGATTTATCAACTTCTGTCTCTACCTTGTTTACCTGGAGTTACATCTTGATTTTCACATATTTATTTTTTAGATGTATTTAACTGACGCTGTAGAGGTTATATTTGAACTCACTCACACTATATCGATCCAAATGTAAAGACGTCGTACTTCTGTTTTCATCGTACTTTTTGCATCGTGTCACCATCGATCTGTCATTGTTTGCTTAAATTAACAACAACAAAAAAAAACATAAAACATGTGGAATGTCCTGATCCTTTCAAAGCTTCCTTTTGTCCGTCGTCTGTTATTAACTAGTTAAACCAAGTCAAGATCCCAGGATGACATTGAAACACAGGATTATTGCTGTCAGTCCCAGAAGAGGAGGAAGACGGTTCCGAGGGAGGAGGAAGCAGAAGAAGATGGATGGATGAAAAGAGAAGGAAACGACAAATAAGAACTTTTTGTTTTTTTGCACATGTAGCTTCTTAATTCAGAACCAGAAAACGTTTATTGACAGTATTTTAAAAACACCACCATAATTCATTAAATAAAAATGAATATAAAATCATGATTGTGAGAAACATTTAAATACACCTAAATATTATTTATATTATTTAAAAAGCCGTTACTAATATTAATAGTTATTTAATTCACATGATAGATTGACTTATTTAAACAACACAGTAACCGTAAGTGAGACGTAGAGTCGCACTGATGCACTTCTGTCGTCGCACAGTTGACGTCATCTTCAGTTTGGTACATCCTTACCTGTTACTTCCTCCGGGGATTTTCAGAACATGATGAATGGAGGTCAATGAGAGATGATTATTGTCTCTGACTTGTAGGGACGACAACTCCCTACAATGTCCGTTCTGATTTAAACTGTTGAGAATAACACTGTCTTGATGAGGAAAAGTTGACATAGAAGTTTTTAACTGACCTTAAAAGAAATATATCTTCAGTAAAAAAGAATATTAGAAGATAAATAAACAATAGTTGATGTAGAAAATCTAACAGACAGAAAAAAACATTCAATAATTATATTTCTTAAGGTTTTACAATTGTATATATTTTTCTATCACTGTGTACTTCAAGTACTTTATTAGAAAAAGTTACACCAAATGTTTCATTCAATGCTTCAAACATATTGAAAGAAACATTTGGTTTTCAGGTACTTTCATGTTCTCTCTCCTAGAAACTTCATACGACTTTATAAACACTTTTGTCTACTTTGACTACTACTAATACTACTACTGTTTTTACTAATTATATGTCTACTACTACTACTATTTATGCTACTAATTATACTTCTACTACTTCTTCTACTACTATTTATACTACTTTTTCTACTTCTACTACTTATTTTTCTACTTCTATTACTTATTCTAGTACTTATTATTATACTACTAATTCTACTACTTATTTTTCTACTTCTACTACTAATTCTACTACTTATTATTCTACTACTAATTCTACTACTTATTTTTCTACTTCTACTACTAATTCTACTACTTATTTTTCTACTTCTACTACTCCTACTTCTACTACCTCTATTTCTTCTACTACTAATTCTACTACTTATTTTTCTACTTCTACTACTAATTATTTTACTACTCCTACTTCAACTACCTCTATTTCGTAGTATTCTTCTAATTCTGAAAATATATAGAAGTTAAATATTTTCTATTTCAACTTTTATTTCAAAATGTTTTTATTAATCAATATTCAGTCATTTCCTTTGTCAATACTATTATTATATTTTCTGATCATATCTTTTTTTAAGCCTTTTTTATTTTTGCCTATACTTTTTTCTAAGCAATATTTTCTATTCAAGACGACAGAAAACGTTTATTGACAGTGTTTTAAAAACACCACCATAATTCATTAAATAAAAATGAATATAAAATCATGATTGTGAGAAACATTTAAATACACCTAAATATTATTTATATTATTTAAAAAGCCGTTACTAATATTAATAGTTATTTCATTCACATGATAGATTGACTTATTTAAACAACACAGTAACCGTAAGTGAGACGTAGAGTCGTAATGAAGCAGTTCTGTCGTCGCGTTCTGTGACGTCATCTTCAGTTTGGTACATCCTTACCTGTTACTTCCTCCGGGGAGTTTCAGAACATGATGAATGGAGGTCAATGAGAGATGATTATTGTCTCTGACTTGTAGGGACGACAACTCCCTACAATGTCCGTTCTGATTTAAACTGTGTTTAATAAAAATTGTTTATCAAGAGGACCCTTAGAGGTTTGTCTCAATTAAACAACGTCACTTCCGTTAAAGAAGAAAGTTCAGGTTTAACTTTTCTAAACTGGCAAAAACAATAGTATTGTCCCAAAAATGTCCAATTCTTATTTTAGACTTAACACTTATTATTTTATTGTATGATGTTCTCATTTAAATGAAAACGTAGATACTTGTTTTTATACACAAAAAGCGAAGTAACCTGGTTAAACAATAAAAACAAAAAAAATATGATCAAGACAAATGAACACCATTCCTAATTAAGTATACATTCAATTATTAACATCACGCATATGAAGAAATAACTTAATATCATTATTGCTTTTCAAGGAAATAAACTTATAAACTTATTATAACTAAATAATAACTAAACTTATTATTGTATTCAAAAAAAATCCCCAAAAATAATTTTATATTCACTTAAATCTGTCCGGCAATAAATACTGTGAAGCGAACAAAAGTATTGTAGTTTGGGATAAACATATAAATCAAACCAAATGTGATTTATATTATTTCCTTGAACAGCAGTGATATGATAAAGATATTAATAGTTATTTCTTCATAAAAAAATATATATATATTATTTAGTTATTTCTTCATCTAGACATTTTGAAAAACAATATAAATGTGGGGTTGTGTGTTGATATTTAAATCGATTTGAATTAAAAATAAATTCAGCACCAGTTGTTTTAAAAAAAAAAAAAAAAGTGTAAATTATAATTATTTATTTTATTTTTTCATTTATAACTTTCGACTGTGATCGATCCTGTCGGTGCTCTGTGTGTTTGGACTTTACTCATTTTAAATTAATTAACTGAAAAGCTTTTTTTTATCTGGTGTCTAAAAGTTTTATCGTGTAACTTAAAACTACAGGAAAAAAAAGTTTAAACGATAACAAGTATTTGAGGCGGAAATAGAAGAGCTGCTAACAGGTAAGGCTAAAGCTAAGCTAGCTAAAGCTAAAGCTAAAGCTAGCTGCTTTGCTAATTTCGTTAAGGTAAATAATTAGTTTTAAAATAAGTTCACTCATTAATTGACGTTATTTTTGTCTTGTTTACACTTTATAATAATCCTATATGTGATTTAAACGCAGTCCCTTGAGCTTTTACCCCATTTATGATCATATTCGTTTTAAATGAATAAAAAGACACAAGGTTGCAACATGGAGGAGCTAAAGCGGGGAACAGATCAGATGGAAGGTAAGACTGCGAAGAAGAAAAGAAAATTAAATAAATTGAATTTAAATCTCCTGTGATTTTAAACCAGGTAGAGAAATGCCCACAGTTGACACTTTGATGGAGCAACTGGACAAACTGCAACAAGGTAACCATCTTCATTTATTTGTTTTAATTATAGATAACATGCTTTTTAGTTAACATGGACTTTCATATTACAGAACTTTACATTCAATTGTTACCATTATTTTACTTAGTGGATCTTGTGTTACACAATATTATCGGTATAACTAAATATCACGAATTTAATAGATTTCATATCGTTGCTGTACAATCTGGTACATCTTTAAAACACTTTTGTCTACTTACTACTACTAATACTACGACTGTTTTTATTAAGTATACTTCTACTACTACTTCTACTTCTACTACAACTAACACAATTTATTTTTCTAGATCTACTACTTTATATTCTACTACTACTCATACTTCCACTACCTCTATTTCTTCTACTACTAATTCAGCTACTACTTATTTTTCTTCTTCTACTTCTTTTTGTTGATTTTTTATACAAAAAAATGCAGCAGTTAAAACCCGTCAAATAAATAAATACCTATATTTTGATTTATCTTTACGATCGATTTATTATCGGTATTGTGAAGCTTTTTTTTAAAGGAGGGCGTTTTAGTTTGTTTTATTTACTATTTATTATTGTAATGTGAGTAAGAATGTGATAAATAACACCACCATTGTATAATAATGCGTTTGTGAAAATTCCAGGTGTAATAATAATGGAAATGTTTTTAATCCCGAAATAAAAAAAAGTTAATTTATCTGATGACAACTATTGTTAAAGCCTTAAGCGATTAAAAAAACGGATGTGACGTCACACATATGAACCGGTGTCATAAACTCTTACTTTTCCGATTAAACCGAGACATCAGAGCAACAATTTAAACGTCTTTTAATACAACATCCACGTGACGAACGCGAACATTTGCGTGTCTTTTTTATTTGACCGACAAAAAGCATTCTGGAGATTTTGCACCAATGGGGACGCCGGGTTGCTGTGACGTCACTTCCACGGCGCCGCCTACTTAGAGCGTGTTTGTATTTGTTTGATCAAAAATATGATCCAACTCTTCGTCACTGTTACACCGTGAACCCCCTCGCGCGTGCGCTCGACACCCCTGAACTGATCCGTCGAATTGTGAGAGAAGAACCGTAAGTGAGACGTAGAGTCGCACTGATGCACTTCTGTCGTCGCACAGTTGACGTCATCTTCAGTTTGGTACATCCTTACCTGTTACTTCCTCCGGGGAGTTTCAGAACATGATGAATGGAGGTCAATGAGAGATGATTATTGTCTCTGACTTGTAGGGACCGACAACTCCCTACAATGTCCGTTCTGATTTAAACTGTTGAGAATAACACTGTATACTTCAAGTACTTTATCAGAAATATTCAACCAAATATTTCTTTCAATGCTTCAAACATATTGAAAGAAACACTTTGTTTACAGGTACTTTCATGTACTTTCACCTAGAAACTTCATTCATCTTTAAAAACACTTTATCCACATACCACTACTAAAACTACTACTGTTTTTACTAATTATACTACTACTTCTACTTCTAAAACTTTTTTTTCAGATCTACTACATTATATTCTACTACTACTCCTACTCCACTACCTCTATTTTTTCTACTACTAATTCAGCTACTACTTATTTTTCTTCTTCTACTTCTACTTCTTTTTGTTGAAGTTTAAAACCTGTCAAATAAATAAATACCTTTATTTTGATTTATCTTTACAATTACTGTGTGGTTTTCCTACTTTGGTAAGATAAAGTTTTTATTCAATGTTTAAAAATATTGGCTGCAAAAAAACTACTAATTCAGCTACTACTTCTACTACTAATTCTTCTACTTCTACTTATTTTTCTACTTATACTACTAATTCTTCTACTACTACTTATTCTTCTATTTATACTACTAATTCTTCTACTACTGCTTCTACTTATTTTTTTACTTATACTACTAATTCTTCTACTACTACTTATACTTATTCTTCTGTTTATACTGCTAATTCTTCTACTACTACTTCTACTTATTTTTTTACTTATACTACTAATTCTTCTACTACTACTTCTACTTATTTTTTTACTTATACTACTAATTATTCTACTACTACTACTTATTTTTTTACTTATACTTATACTACTACCACTTATTCTACTCTTGTTTGAAATAAACAAATATTATGTGAACCATAACTCCAACAATTCAAAACTATTGTAATTCAAACTGTGTCCGAGGTGATTGATCAAGTATTATGACGTATATCAATACTTGGATCAATAGGAAAAACGTCAATGGAAGAGAAGATGGACGCCGTGAAGAGTCTCCAGGAGTTCCTCTGCAAAGAGCAGGAAACTTGTAAGAAACTCTTGTTTATTCTCTTCATATTTGATGATCACGTCTAAGTGCTGGGTGTTGTGTGTAGTGCAGTTGAAGGCAACACAACTGGAGGAAATGTACAGCATGAAACAAGGTACTTGTTCTCATCATTGAAATGTAAAATACTTTTAATCCATGGAGTCATATGTTCTGTCTTTTAGAAACGTGTCAGGTGCTGCAGTTTCAATGTGAGGAGTCTGGACAGGAGGCCGTCAGGTAAATATAAATGATATCAATGTTTGCATCAGTTTGAAGCAGGGGCCACATTTTATACTAGTCAGTAAGTAATAGTTTGTTTGGTTTTTTAAGATATTTGTTTATTGATTTTTACATAAAACAACCAGTACAGCTCAACAGTGTAAATGGTATAATACAGAGAAAATAAAAAATATGAAAGAAGAAAATGTCCACCAGAAGAATACATTTTATTGTAAAAATAAAAGCATATATTTATCGTAATTAGTTATTTTTAAAGATCTTTCTAGACCAGGGTCACAATGAACTTTAACAATCAAAAACAATACACAGTTAAAATATATACTTTAAAAGATCACGACACATGAGACAAACACATAAAAGTGTCTTGAGATGTTTCTTGAAGGAGTCAGTAGATCATCAAACACAGATGTTTCTTGAAGGAGTCAGTAGATGATCAAACACAGATGTTTCTTGAAGGAGTCAGTAGATCATCAAACACAGATGTTTCTTGAAGGAGTCAGTAGATGATCAAACACAGATGTTTCTTGAAGGAGTCAGTAGATCATCAAACACAGATGTTTCTTGAAGGAGTCAGTAGATCATCAAACACAGATGTTTCTTGAAGGAGTCAGTAGATCATCAAACACAGATGTTTCTTGAAGGAGTCAGTAGATCATCAAACACAGATGTTTCTTGAAGGAGTCAGTAGATCATCAAACACAGATGTTTCTTGAAGGAGTCAGTAGATCATCAAACACACATGTTTCTTGAAGGAGTCAGTAGATCATCAAACACAGATGTTTCTTGAAGGAGTCAGTAGATCATCAAACACAGATGTTTCTTGAAGGAGTCAGTAGATCATCAAACACAGATGTTTCTTGAAGGAGTCAGTAGATCATCAAACACAGATGTTTCTTGAAGGAGTCAGTAGATCATCAAACACAGATGTTTCTTGAAGGAGTCAGTAGATCATCAAACACAGATGTTTCTTGAAGGAGTCAGTAGATCATCAAACACAGATGTTTCTTGAAGGAGTCAGTAGATCATCAAACACAGATGTTTCTTGAAGGAGTCAGTAGATCATCAAACACAGATGTTTCTTGAAGGAGTCAGTAGATCATCAAACACATGTTTCTTGAAGGAGTCAGTAGATCATCAAACACAGATGTTTCTTGAAGGAGTCAGTAGATCATCAAACACATGTTTCTTGAAGGAGTCAGTAGATCATCAAACACATGTTTCTTGAAGGAGTCAGTAGATCATCAAACACAGAGATGTTTCTTGAAGGAGTCAGTAGATCATCAAACAGATGTTTCTTGAAGGAGTCAGTAGATCATCAAACACAGATGTTTCTTGAAGGAGTCAGTAGATCATCAAACACATGTTTCTTGAAGGAGTCAGTAGATCATCAAACACAGATGTTTCTTGAAGGAGTCAGTAGATCATCAAACACAGATGTTTCTTGAAGGAGTCAGTACATCATCAAACACAGATGTTTCTTGAAGGAGTCAGTACATCATCAAACACAGAGATGGTTCCAAAGCTTAGGAGCAACAGTCTGGAAGGATTTCTCTCCTCTGGTCCGGAAGTTCAGGAACCATCAGTAGATTCTGATCCACAGACCTCAGAGCCCGAGCTGTGAAGAGTTTGAAGGAGAAAATGTGAGTTCTTCTACTAGAGCAGCCAGTGAAGAGTTTGAAGGAGAAAATGTGAGTTCTTCTACTAGAGCAGCCAGTGAAGAGTTTGAAGGAGAAATGTGAGTTCTTCTACTAGAGCAGCCAGTGAAGAGTTTGAAGGAGAAATGTGAGTTCTTCTACTAAAGCGGCCAGTGAAGAGTTTGAAGGAGAAATGTGAGTTCTTCTACTAGAGCAGCCAGTGAAGAGTTTGAAGGAGAAATGTGAGTTCTTCTACTAAAGCGGCCAGTGAAGAGTTTGAAGGAGAAATGTGAGTTCTTCTACTAGAGCAGCCAGTGAAGAGTTTGAAGGAGAAATGTGAGTTCTTCTACTAAAGCGGCCAGTGAAGAGTTTGAAGGAGAAATGTGAGTTCTTCTACTAGAGCAGCCAGTGAAGAGTTTGAAGGAGAAATGTGAGTTCTTCTACTAGAGCAGCCAGTGAAGAGTTTGAAGGAGAAATGTGAGTTCTTCTACTAGAGCAGCCAGTGAAGAGTTTGAAGGAGAAATGTGAGTTCTTCTACTAGAGCAGCTCAGAATTCTGTCTGCAGAGTTTTGTATGAACTGCAGGCGAGACACATCCTTCTTGTTTAGACACAAAATAAAATGTTACAATAGTGTAAACGACACAAACACATGGATTATAAGATCCAGATCATGTTGTGACATAAAGGAGCCAAAAGTATAAAATCTACAAATAAAATGGAGCTAAATATACTAAAAGTATTATTGTATTGCATTTTTAAAAACTCTTGTTTAAAAAAAATCTGTTATTTACGCTTATTTAAACAAATGGTATTTTATATTCACTTAAATCTGTTTAAGAGGAAATACATATTACCAAAATGTATATGTGATTGCATATATATTTGCTTTGTAATACACTATTGTATTATTTAATTCATATTTTGATACTATCTTGAAAGTTTCTTTCTCTCTATAAATGTTCAAAATATCTTTCTTTTCACGTGAATTCAACAAAGAATTTCATCCAGATTCCTTGTTTCCTTGTTTTGTTTTTTTGTCTTTTAACTTGTTCTACATAACATATGACTTGGTTTCACGTCTACAGAGGTTTATCTTAACTATTGCTGTGTGAACGTGAAGATTACAAGTTTATTTTTAAAAGATTCGTAGAAATAATAAACGTGTCGTTACAGGAAGATTTGGTGAAACTACACTCCTTAGTCGTTACATAATTATATTTTTATTTGTTTATATTTGATATGCATGTCTCGTATATATCTTTTTTATTTCTGTTTTCTCAGAATCAGAAGCTTTTATTGTCAGCGTTGTAAACAAAACATGGGAATTGTTCGAACAGGATAAAATAATAAAATAAAAAATAAGCAATTTTAGCATTTAGAGCAATTTAATAACCTTTTGTGTTGTTTTAATTGTGCTACATGTTGAATAACTTGTTCACTTACTCGTCAGACTCACTAACAATGCTGTGTAAACCTCAAGATAAAGATTGAGAAGAAGAGAAGATGTTTCTCTCTCCAGGCAGGTCGTGCAGAACACGAGCGCCGTGGAGCTGCTCCGCCAGCACGAGTGTGAAACGCAGGAAGTGAAGCTCAAACACAGGAAGCAAAGGTACGAACCCGACGTCACCTCCATGGACTTCCTTCAGTCGCCGGCGTCCTTGTTGTTTTTCAGGATGATGTTCGAGAATCAACTGCTGCAGCTGCTGGGGCTGCACAAGAAGCTTCACTGCGTCTTCGTAAGTGTGGTCCAGAAGAGAAGAAGCCCGTGACAATAATGAGGTCCTTTCCTAGAACCCCAAGAGACTTCCTGCTGAGATAGAGAAAGCTGAGACTAGAAGGCGACAGCTGTTGTCAGCTGGTAAATACACCTTCATGCACGTCTGTCTCTGTTCCTCAGCATCATCTCCTCTTTACCTTTGGTTTTAGAAGAGCAGAAATTAGCTGAACTGCGCCACCTTGAGGAGGTCTGTGAGAAGATGAAGGAGCAGCAGTGACTTATAGTCGCTGACGAGATAAAAGTTGGTATTTAAAGGTTGTAGTTTAACAACATTTGTTGAGGGTCATGGTTTGATAGTGTTCTTTGTGTTTGTGTTGACCGACCCTGTTATAACAGTGTTATTACATATTTAAAAGTTCTAAAACAAAGAGAAAATTAAAGTTTAAACTGTTGATGTAGCATGTTGTGGAAATAATAGTTTTTGTCTTGTCTAATAAATTATTTAATAATAATTTTAAAAAAAGCTGGTTTAATCTCAATTGTGATTTTAACACGGTTTCAAAATTAGACATAAAAAACTTGCCCCGCGGTATATTTTATTACTTATTATTCAGTAAGAGAAAATGTTGCTTCATTAAAAACCAAACTTGTAAACTTTTGTAAACTAAAAAACTTTTTTTTATTATTTTTATCGAGGCAACATTTATTTTTATTTTATATATATATATATATAGTTGTCTGTGAAAACGTTTTATATATATATATATATATATATATATATATATATATTTATATATATAGAATAGAAAAGCTTTATTCATCCCCAGAGGGGAAACACACTATTTCCCCTACACTATATATATATATAGTTGTCTGTGAAAACGTTTTATATATGTATATATATATATATATATATATATATAGTTGTCTGTGAAAACGTTTTATATTTATATATATACACGCAAGAAGTTTTTTTTATTGTTATTTTATTTCAATAAAGAGTCTTCCTTCCTATATGTCAACCACACATTTTCCTCATCACTTGATAAAATCAAACCGAGACAAATATTTACCTCAACACTACTTTTCATACACTATACCACTACTATTATTTTGTATTTTTACAATCAATTATACTTGTTGGTTGGTTTAGATACTCTATTTACATCTGGGCCTCCCTTCTGAAGCTGCTGCCCCCGCGACCTAAATCCGGATAAGTGGAGGACGACTAGACGAGAAGATGTAAAAGGAAAACATGACTAATGTAATTAATATTGTCTTATAAGTCCATTTGTATCAATTATACAAATGCTGACGACAACGAAGGTAAAGTTGCTCAAAGACACATAGTGACGACACATTTAAAATGAAGGAGGATTTGTTTATTATTCAATAAAACAATGTCTGTCATGAAAATTAAAGTTGCTTCAATTCAAAATATATTTGATATTAAAAAATACATGTATTCATTTAAATTGAATTGAATTTGAATTTTTTTTTATAAAAACCTTTCTTTAATTTAAATGATCATTTTGTATTTGAGTCTTATTATGGGAGATTTATGCCTTAATCCAGTAAAGAAATTATTTAATTGAAAAAAAAATAGTAAGTATTTTTTATCGAAGGAACTTTTATGATAAGTTCTGTAGAGCAAACATTTTTTTAAATCGAAGTTTACCTTGTTGTATAATAATAATAATAATAATAATGATTAATAAGGGGTAAAAAGAAAAGTGAACCTTCAATTTGAGGTTTCTCGCCACTAGATGGCAGTATTCACTTCTCCTTTTCCACTAAAGTGAGCCGTTGACTCCTCGTCACGCCTCACAGTCATGACGTCATCACCCACTGGTTTTAAGACACTTTTCTCCACATTCACGACCAGCTTCACACCAACGACTCTTGAATCGACCGTTTATTGTTGCAGTATTTACATCGTCATCCTCCAATTAAAAAAAGAATGTTGACACAGTGTCCACACAGAGAAAACTCTCCATATATTCTTGACTCCCTGGACGTGTGGAAAAGAAAATGTACCGTTTGTTAAACTCAGTCTTTGGTCCCTGATTTCAAACCGGAAGAGGAAGGAAGTCTTTAAGGGGGGGGGGGGACCCCAGAAGTGGCGTATGCAGGCTTGAATGTTTCTCCTTTGACGGGTTCATTTGTGAAGTTTTATTCAAATGGAAAAACATGGTTTCTATTAGTTAAGAAAAGAGCAAATTTCTACTTTATTTACACTATTTAAAGACATATATTTTCACACACAGATTTAATTCCTATTCCATGTTCCTCCAGCACGCGTACACACCTCAAAGGGTGTTATCTTGGGAGGGTAAAGTCTTGGGGTGTGGACTCCCATCAAAACTAGCTATTGTTAGCGCCGCTGAAAAGCCTTGTGTTGTTTGCTTGTGTTGGAATATCTGTGTTGTGTTTTGACTTTCATCTTAACCCACAGAGGAATCGTCAGATACTTTCGATGTGATTGACACAGATCTGCTCTGTCATGTAATGTTGACCTTCAGCTCCGTGACTCCACCTGCACACGGGTGCTATGAGTCATCATCACGAGTCAGCGTGCTTTCATTTTAAACAAATTAAAGCAAATCCAGTTCACGTTTCTATATTTACATTGATCCCTCGTTTGTTGCTGGATAAACAGGTACAACTGATACGTGAGAAAACTTATTTAAACTTGCACACGAGGCGTCATTCCTCTCGAAAACCCTTTCAATCATGGTGACTTGAACACTCTCCCTTCATGCTTTGCCGCCCAGCCAACCTACCGCAGCTGTCGATCTCGGTTGACGTGGCAACAGCTTGGAATGTAACGACAGTACTGTGGCGACCGATGACTTGTCGCGAGAGTTCACCACGGTTCTGTTGGCCCTCTCAGGGAGGCGGGCGTGGTACCGAACATGACTCCCTGAAGCTAGACGGTGAAATCTTGTGCAGCGAAAGCTGTTCAGTGACTCCTACATCTGGACAAGTTCAAATATGTAATTCCTGACGTTCTTTCAAGTACATACAGGTCCGTCTTAGAGATTTGAGCGTTGGCACTTGTGCAGTCGTACATGTATGAACACTATAGTTACAGGTTATTGCTGCTGGAATTCATTGATTTTTTTTTTTCCCTGAGGTACAACATTTGTGTGAGCGACTCCCTCTATCTTAGTCGCACTGCTATCAGCTCAGCCTTTGTGTTTTGGCTGAGACGTTATCCCTCGCTCACTCTGTCAAAAGTCTTTCTTGTCTCGTACCTTTTAAGGTAATGTTGTTCGCCACTTTGGCAAGAAGGCACGTTCGTGTCACGGTATCTTGGTTTTTTTTGAAGTCTTACTACTTGGTGTAGAAGTCCAGGTTGGGCTGAAGGTGCTTTGAAAATGGAGTTGGCACGATCCAGTCTCTTTTGATCAGCTTGTATAAATAGACCCCCCCTCCCCTCAAAAAAAAAAGACCGTTCCTCTTCTTTTCGTTATCCCAGGTTGTTCCCCATCTGTCAACACAACAGGGAGGTCAGTGTCCAACGTTAGTCAAACTACACTTCAATCATGTTGATAAGACTTTGTTTGTATCAGCAGATATTTATACATTTCATTCTCACATATTTTGTCTAAATGATGTTTGTGAGAAAACAAAATTCAAAGATTTAAAAAGACAGTTTGTGCAGTTGACGGACTGACAAATGTGATTCTTCTTCTTGTGAGGATGGCAAGTGCTCAAACTTCTCGGCTTCTCGGTGTACTTATCACTTTTATCACAGTAATATTTTGTGTTTTTACTTTAATATGTCACTTATAAGTAAATCATGGTTTAACAGTTACTATGTAACTAAAGTACTTTGTTATTTATTACTGATAAGCTGCTAAATACATATATCATTATTATTATTGTAACTTTAAAAGTGCATATAAACTAAATGTTTTATCGACTTATTATAATTTTCAGTTTTCTTACAGACTGAACGAAAAACATTAAAAAAAAAAAGTTAATCAAAACAAAAAAAAGTGTTGTTTGCATCCAACCAGCCTGGATATTTTCGTGTACGTGCTCTTTTATACCATATCCATAATGGTTTCTTTATAATAAATGTAGTTTTTGTTTACGTCATCATGTTTCGTCTGGAAACTTTCGATATTTAATGTATTTTGGCCGAAAATCGCAAAAGGATTTTTAGCCATTTTAAGCCGAAAATCCTGGGTGGTTGAAATTTCAACTGTGTATTCCAACAAAATTATACTTTGGCATTTTATCAATAGTTTCAACATTATTTAAATAAACATTATTAACTTGTCATGTTAGTATAAAACCATTTGTGAAAGTCTTGTATAAACCTTTCATCCAAACAACATATTGCAGCGACAGACTACCTCAAAGCGACTGTAGACCTTCTTCTCCTTCCTCAAGCTCTCTATCCTCTTCAGCAGTCCTTCTCTCTCCTGCAGGTTTCCAGGCGCTCGGAGGAATCTGCTCTTCTTGATGGAGTTCTGTCTCTCCAGGCCCTTCTCCCCGGAATCGCTGTCCTTGTCCGCCGACGCCTCTTCTCGCTCCTGCCGGTTCTTCTGGCTGTTGGCCGAGATCTGCTCCAGGATCACTTTGGTGTCGTCTCTCAAGTTGCTGCTGAAGATCACAGAACTTCCCTGCGACTGGTACCGGGAAGGCCCGGAGGTGGTGGTGGATGATTTGTGGTTGGCGGTGGTTTGTTCGCCCGAGGCAGACGCGGCATCTTTGGTCGAGATGGTTTTCTTGTTCATCTCCTCGACCATCTCTTTGACACTGCTCCGATCTTCTCCTGAAGACTTCTTCTCTTTGTCCTTTCCTAAAATTCCCTTGAGTTTTTGAGTGTGCTTCTTCAGGAAGTCCAGTGTCTTCCCCTCACTCTTGCCATCGTTCCCTGCTGTGTTGATGGAGGAGTTGGACCCCATCACCTTCGGCTCTTTGGAGTATTCCCGTGGCAGAGTTGAGGAGCTGTGAGAGCGGATCTTCTTCATCTCACTCTTCTCTGCATCTGTAGCGTCTCCAGACAGGATCTCCTCGCCGCAGGATCGGCGTGGGTTGAGCCCCTTCAGCTTCAGAGTATCCTTTTTGAAAAGTTTGGGTGACGGAAGTTGTTTTAATGTTTTAAAGAGAGTCTCCTTTTTATGACTGTCAGACGAATTCTCCTCTTTGTGAATCTGAATGGGCTCCAGAGTTTTCAGGTAGCTGACTTGAGGTTTGAAAGGGATCAGAGGTGGCTTCGAAGTAATGGACGTTTCTTTCTGGGGAAGATCAGCCGCTTTGCTGGCCAAGTCCGGCTTGTTACGCTCAGGTTCTGCAGACCTGTTTGAGACACTGGGGTTCGTCGTGGTTTGGAGGGGTTCTCTTGAAACATCTTGTTTTGTTTCGGACGGTTCTGTCACTTTTAGTTTTGAGTCCGTCTCCGTTTTTGTGACTTTTCTTTTGGCTGCGAGATCTTTGAAATATTGCAGTCGACTGGCAGGGTCGTTCATGTTCGGCGCCGGAGGTGTGACGACTTCTTCAGCGACTTTGACACTCGTGACTGACTTCACCTCGTCCTTTATCTTCTGGTATTCCATCTTTGTTTTCATATCGTCTCGCAACTGAGCCTCGTTCTGAAGCGGTTTCTCGTCTTTCTCGTCGGATTTCTCTTGTTTCTCCTGAACTGCCTCCTGAATTCTCTCCTCGGCATTCTTCCTCCACTGGTACGGCTCCCGAGTTATGGATCTTCTCTTCTCGAGGATTTGGGAGACAATAGAGGAAGTGCGACCGAGGTCCATCTCTTCATCGTCTTCTGTCGCTGGTTTCATGCCCAGACTTCCGCTGTGCATCTCGGCCTTGGAGGACGAGAAGATGAGCGAGGATCGCAGGCGAGAGCTGCGCTGCAAGGTTGGATTAATCCGGGTCCGGAAGGATTCGTGTTTTGACAGAAGGACTTCTGGAGCGTCCTTGACTCCAACATCAACACCAACCTCTCTTGTTCCTTCTCGCTGTCGTTCCCTCTCAGCCTCCTTCTCTCTTTTCTCTAATATACTCGCTGACGGCAGCAAATCCATAGTCGTCTTTGAAATGGAGGAGTCGAAGCTTATGGCGTCTTGTTGGACAGGCTTTCCAAAGCGTGGCTTCAGGATATCGGGTCTTGGCTTTGGAGGAACCGTTGGATGATCCCTTTTTCCGTAGACATTTGCAGTTCCTTCTGCAGCGAAGGGATCCTGAGACGAAGGAGTATCTTCAAATGCATCTGGTCCTGCCGGTTGGTTTAGACCTTCCTCTCCGTGGTTCTCATACGTGCTCAGGTAGGAACTGATTCTATAATTCCTCAAGCCTTTCTTAGCGTTGTCGTCCTGATCAGTTTCCGGTTCAGATCTTTCGTGAGAAAATGGCTTCTTGGCAGGAGCGTGAGGCTGTGTGGGTGAGGTCTGACAGGTATATGGCTGACCTACGGTCGGCCTCTTGTAGGAGTGTCCTCCTTCATATCGTCCAGCTACTGGAGGCGCTGACAGGCCGTCTGGTCGGGTTAAATCTTCCGAGGAGTAATGAGGCCTTCCATAGTTTCCTAATGTGAGGTCTCGATCCGAACGGTAGCTCGAGTCAGAATGTTGGTCCATAGGGACATGTGAAGGAAAACCACGAAGTCTGTCATAGTGTCCATGACCAGAACCGGGTCCAGGCCCCTCAGAATAGTAATGGCTGCTCTGGGTATGTTCTCTGTAATGATAAAAACATGAATATTAATATATACAGATGAATACTTTTGACAGTAACGGGCAGGTGGATATAAACCATAATCACCTGTGGAAATCTGTCTCGTCCAAATTATTCATGACTCGATGCTTCATGTACTGCCTCGAGGATGTGTAGTTCTCTTGAGTTCCCTCTGCATAGCTGTGCCTTTTGAACGTACTACCGCTAACTTCCACCGCCCTGGAGACAATAGACCTTCCCTGATCTATATATGACTGCTGTGGTCGGAACTGCTGTTGGGCATACTTTCCGATTGTAACTCCTGCCCCAGGATCCATTGTGTGGCGAAATGGGTCGTTCCTCCGAAAAGGTAGCGCAAGGTTGTCTCCGTAGGGGAAGGCAGAAGGGAGCTCGGGTTGCCTTCGGAAGCCTATAGGGTTCCGCAATGATTGGGACCTCATGAGGCCAAACTGGCTGCTCAAGTAGTTGCCGCTGTCTGGTACAGCCAGGGATTGGTCGATTACAAGAGGCTCCGACTGGGCATAGAGAATTCGAAACTCTTCGTCAAAAGACCCAACCAGTTCGCCCAGGAAGAGGTGGGCAATGCAGCGGTGAATCTTTTCATAGGACCACATAAAACTGTGAAAATAAGAAGACACACCCAAGAGATTAGGACCAAGAATCCAACTGTTCCCATGGAATGTAAATCCTAGTCTTACCTGTAATTCCCACTGAGCACAGCCCGACAGTCAACCAGGAGGAAACGATCTTTCACCTGTCCCTTGAAGGACTTCCCCGAGCGTGTGAAATAGGTGATGCCAGGTACGGATCTGACGCGCATCATCTGCAAAAATAAAAACAACACTTTTATTCATCATGAACACCGTCAACGCGCTTCATTGAAAGCCTACATGAATCAGATCCAAGTTGACTTTGCAGCTCAACACCATCGAGACAAAGTGATGCGAGTCCTGTTCGTCCAGCAGAACGTAGACGGGGATATGGCGTGCGGCGGCTTCTAGGAGGTCGGCGAAAATGTCCACATCCGTGAACATGTCCATCACAATAGCGATGACCTGGAAGAGAAAATAAGAAAGTAAAGACTTGTTTTAGACACTTATTAGAAAGCGTAAGAAAAAAAGCCGAACATAACATACGCGTGTCAAACGACATCAACTTCAGTTATTTGTTGAGTAACGAACAACAGATACAATGGAGGACACACAACTTTTTGATGCAAGCTTGTCCATCCAGTTCGCATAATTAATAATGATCTACTCAATCCTTTAAGTGCTTTCTTAATCCTAAGGCACAGGAAGTACCGATCACGCAACCATTTCCAGTAAAAAAAACAAAAACATTTAACAATTTTTAAGGGAGAGTAATCCGACCATCAATCATCTACGCTTCATCAGATGTAGAGCCGCAGAGCAAAGAATATCCTCTCACTGATAGGTTTATACATATAGTCTCTCCAACAGGTACTGGGTTTGCTCTGAGGTCTCCTTCAAAGGAGCTTTGAAGGAGCCTTTTGGCTTAACTTTTTCCTCAACACAACTGATTTAAGGTATGCCATTCTCCAGGAGGACCCTTAATCAGAGACCCTGTCCGTCTCAACTGAGGTTCCATGTCCCAAAGGTCAGTTAAGAATCTCAAGTTAGGAGCACTGAGGCCTTTACGGTTTTCTGATGCCTTATCTCCACTTCACCGACCTTTGTGATCCCTAATAAAAGACATTTTATACTGTTCATCTAAGAAGAGGTATTCATGTACCGTATTTTCCGGACTATAAGTGTCTCCGGAGTACAAGTCGCTCCAGCCATAAAATGCATGATAAAGAAAGAAAAAACATATAGAAGTCTCACTGGAGTATAAGTTGCATTTTATTTATAAGATTTATAAAATCCAACACCAAGAACAGACAAGTTTAGTGTAAAAATAACATGTGAAATGATATACCGTTAATAATGTGTTAATAATTTCACACATAAGTCGCTCCAGAGTATAAGTCGCACCCCCGGACAAACTATGAAAAAAACTGCCACTTATAGTCCGGAAAATACGGTAATTAAAACACAAATCCTCTGTTCTTACCTGGCGAGCGTTCTTGATGAGTCTCCTGGCCTGCTCCTTGATGCTGGGCATGTCCGGGTCAGACGGGTTGACTAGAGTCGTGACCTCCGTGGCTCCGATCGCACTGACCGGGACCGTTGGCCATCCGAGATCCAGACCCGGAGCAGCCACGTCGGACTGCATGGGCCAGTAGGTGTCCGAGGAGCTGTCGTCCTTGTTGACTCCTTCTTGGTAGGTCAGCTCGGGGTAGCTGCTGGTCAACGTGGGGACCTGGACCTTCTCCCTGATGTAATCTATCTCCGGCTGCGCTAGAAAGCTAACCACGTCTGCGCTCTGCAAGAACTCGTGATAGCCCTGGAAGAACGCGAGAAGGGACAAGTTGATTTCTAAACGGCGTCTTAGATGTATTGTGACAGGGATTGGATCGTACCATCGTGTCGTTTTCTAAAAGTGCATCGATGGCCAGACGGTATTCTTCCTTGTAGTGCGGCGGAAGGTAGTCTTTGTGCAGCGGGTTGTTATTATCGCCCAACGACGAGTTCTGTGAACGATGAGCCATGTTTGCAGAGCTGGGAGAGGCAGGAGGACCTGAAAAAAACATCGGATTAGAATGTTGAAGTGCCAGCAGCGGAGACGAATACTGCTTAACTAAATACTGAAGTGGAATTATTGTCAGATTGAAACAGTCGACGGGGAAGACACACGTAGAGAGGATTCTAAATCGTACAGTTGTGTTAGTACGTCTAGTGAACGGGTGACATGTCCATGTTGTTTCCTACCCCTATCCCAGGGTAGCTGGGATTGGCCCCAGCCCACTGAAATACTAAGACATAAAAGAAAACGTGGAAAGCCTAAAACACAGTTGTCAGCACAACGTTATAAGTATTGATGCAAGAACTGAAGTGTTATTGAAAAGAAAACATGGGAAATGTTCTTCCTTATATATATATATATCAACAACAAACTTAAGAAAACAAGCTCCAATAATAACTTTTTACATGAGTTTTCTTAGATTCATGATTGCAGTATTACTATACTTTTTCTATCAGTGCAGTAAACGTTACATTACTGTGAAACTTTCATCTTATCTCCACGACCTTCGCCTCGGAGTGAGGAGATAAAATACCATAAAATACCATAAAATCTAACACATCAATGATATTATTATGATTATTATGACAAATTAACATGTAAAAGTCAAAACACAAGAAATTCTCAAAAGTGCCCGAAACTACATGATAAACAGGAAAGTTTTCTTCTTTAGCTTTCCTTTAAAATTGTAATATATGTGGTTGACAAATATATGACACACTACTTTGTGTTGTTTTGTAGTTATTGTGGTACCTTAATTAATGCTAAATAATGTAGCTGCATTTCCAAATTCGTTTAATAAACGCAAAATAAATCATGTGATTTGTGATTTTTACGAGCGAGAAAAAAACAGAAGTCAATGTCATTTCCTTAACCCTTCTGGGGGAAAACAAATGTGTTTGTGGTATCCCTTGGGTTGTCTCTGGGTCAAGCTCCACCACTGCATTTGTATTTATGGAGGCCAGGGAGGTCATTGAACCGCTAAATTCTCTCGTATAATCTTGCTTTTAAAGAATGACGACGTGAAAAAGAGAAGGAGAAGCGTGACAACAGGACTTTGGCTCTTCTGGGCCCGAAAGGATATTTGAGATTGAAAGAAACCAGTCGAGTGTTTCTATTGACTTGGATATCTTTGGCGTGTTTTTTGGCGTAAATCAGTAAAGTTCTACCTAACCTAACCTAACCTAACCTAACCCAACCTAACTTAATTTAACTTAACCTAATATAACCTAACCTAACCAAATATAACCTAATTTAACTTAATCTAACCTAACCTAACCTAACTTAATTTAACCTAATCTAACCTAACCTAACCTAACTAAATATAACCTAATCTAACCTAACCTAATTTAACCTAATCTAACCTAACCTAACCTAACCTAATCTAACCTAACCTAACCTAACCTAATCTAACCAAACCTAACCTAACCTAAACTTACCGAACCTAATCTAACCTAACCTAACCGAACCTAATCTAACCTAACCAAACCTAACCTAACCTAACCTAACCTAACCTAACCTAACCAAACCTAACCTGACCTAATCTAACCTAATCTAACCAAACCTAACCTAACCTAATCTAACCAAACCTAACCTAACCTAACCTAATCTAATCTAACCAAACCTAACCTAACCTAACCTAACCTAACCAAACCTAACTTAGCCTAATCTAACCTAACCTAACCTAACCAAACCTAACCTAACCTAATCTAACCAAACCTAACCTAACCTAACCTAACCCTAATCTAACCTAACCTAATCTAACCTAACCTAACCTAACCTAACCTAAACTAACCTAATCTAACCAAACCTAACCTAATCTAACCTAACCAAACCTAACCTAACCTAACCTAATCTAACCTAATCTAACCAAACCTAACCAAACCTAACCAAACCTAACCTAACCTAACCTAACCTAACCTAACCTAATCTAACCAAACCTAACCAAACCTAACCAAACCTAACCTAACCTAACCTAAACTAACCTAACCTAACCTAAACTAACCTAACCTAAACTAACCTAACCTAACCTAACCTAATCTAACCAAACCTAACCAAACCTAACCAAACCTAACCTAACCTAACCTAACCTAACCTAACCTAAACTAACCTAACCTAACCTAACCTAACTTCTGAGAATCCTCTCCACTCGTCCCTCCACGGATCCATCCATTGTGTTGCCTTCAATCAAACGCTGAAGGGTGAGGTTGCAAAGGCATGTGGAGGTGCAGCGACAGGTTCTTTCTCATCCTCGCTCAACATGTCGGGGCGTCACGTCAGCAGACGCCGCTCGGACACGGAGCTGGTGAGAGTGTTTGAGAGTTTGATAGTAAACTATGATACGACGGCTCAGTTCGGACGCTTGAAGAAGTTCTTGTTAAGACGTTTCTCTCGTCGATGCATTGGTGCAGAAGCTGTTCTTCTAACACGACAACCTCTCGACTGACTCCTGCCACAGATGCTCAGCAAATACATCAATACCTGTTTGTTCAACAAACGTCGTTCTGGTCGACACTGACGAGCAAACACACGAGGGAACACTGAGAAGAGACGCAACATCTGGTAGAAGGTCTGACAGGAACTCTGCTTCTGATCATGTGGTCGGAGCAGCAACAAGTGTGAGGAGGTTAACAAGACTTTTGATCAAAAGCTGGAATAGATTCTTTACAAAGTGACTCACGGACACGAGTCTAACATCTCAACGTCAGTTAATTACGTGAATATGCAGTATTTTAATCGTGGTATCTTTGGAGAACCTTAAAGTTCTTTTGTGCTGAATTGCTTCTTGTCTTCGGGTTCGTTCTGTTAACCAACAATAAACAGTTTTGACTTCATGTGTTAGAAAATATCGATACACCGACTGGTATTTTTTCACGATACTGTATCGATATTACACTGCACTGTTTTTTCAAATCATATATAATTCATATTGAGTATAGTATTTCGATATTTTAAATAAATAATTCACATACAACTTTTGTTCATTTTCGTGTTGCAAGTAAACTTCTGGATTCTAGATGCATAGGAAAGAATCAAATACCACGAGATCTCAGTGATGACTGAGGATGAGAGGATACAGTGAGTCCAGCAGGTTTAAAGCTGATGTTTGGACATATTTTGGTTTGAAAACAAATGAAAGCAGTTACGACTTCGTCAAGAGTCATGTGGTCTGTAAATACTACAACACCAGAGTCAAGTACTGGACAATAATACACATATATACTTGTTACTACACTATCACAACACCAGAGTCAAGTACTGGACAATAATACACATATATACTTGTTACTACACTATCACAACACCAGAGTCAAGTACTGGACAATACTACACATATATACTTGTTACTACACTATCACAACACCAGAGTCAAGTACTGGACAATACTACACATATATACTTGTTACTACACTATCACAACACCAGAGTCAAGTACTCCACAATACTACACATATATACTTGTTACTACACTATCACAACACCAGAGTCAATTACTGGACAATACTACACATATATACTTGTTACTACACTATCACAACACCAGAGTCAAGTACTGGACAATACTACACATATATACTTGTTACTACACTATCACAACATCAGAGTCAAGTACTGGACAATACTACACATGTATTCTTGTTACTACACTATCACAACACCAGAGTCAAGTACTGGACAATACTACACATATATACTTATTACTACACTATCACAACACCAGAGTCAAGTACTGGACAATACTACACATATATACTGGTTACTACACTATCACAACACCAGAGTCAAGTACTGGACAATACTACACATATATACTTGTTACTACACTATCACAACACCAGAGTCAAGTACTGGACAATACTACACATGTATTCTTGTTACTACACTATCACAACACCAGAGTCAAGTACTGGACAATACTACACATATATACTTGTTACTACACTATCACAACACCAGAGTCAAGTACTGGACAATACTACACATATATACTGGTTACTACACTATCACAACACCAGAGTCAAGTACTGGACAATACTACACATATATACTTGTTACTACACTATCACAACACCAGAGTCAAGTACTGGACAATACTACACATATATACTTGTTACTACACTATCACAACACCAGAGTCAAGTACTGGACAATACTACACATATATACTTGTTACTACACTATCACAACATCAGAGTCAAGTACTGGACAATACTACACATGTATTCTTGTTACTACACTATCACAACACCAGAGTCAAGTACTGGACAATACTACACATATATACTTGTTACTACACTATCACAACACCAGAGTCAAGTACTGGACAATACTACACATATATACTGGTTACTACACTATCACAACACCAGAGTCAAGTACTGGACAATACTACACATATATACTTGTTACTACACTATCACAACACTAGAGTCAAGTACTGGACAATACTACACGTATATACTTGTTACTACACTATCACAACACCAGAGTCAAGTACTGGACAATACTACAAATATATACTTGTTACTACGTACACTATCACAACACCAGAGTCAAGTACTGGACAATACTACACATATATACGTGTTACTACACTATCACAACACCAGAGTCAAGTACTCGACAATACTACACATATATACTTGTTACTACACTATCACAACACCAGAGTCAAGTACTCGACAATACTACACATATATACTTGTTACTACACTATCACAACACCAGAGTCAAGTACTAGACAATACTACACGTAGTTAGTACTACATTAGTGAGAATGTTTGACTGGTTCGTTGTTATCTTTGATACCTCGGATGGTACTACTATAGCTTCGACGGTTTGTACAAATATAATTCAGTGCTAGTTTTGCTAGTTTTTGCACTGTGTACTGGTTTAAAGTCGCCATTTTATTCAGGACCTTCAGATAAATTAGTTTGAATAAATCCAATGGAGTTTTTGTTTCCACTTCTTTTCACTAGTTTATGTTTTTTTTAGTAAACTTGACTAAATCAAGCGTCAAGACTCACATGTTAATGTTACTTCAGAAAATCTTAAAACCAAACACCTTTCCGACAGTATTAATCAATCAATGATCAATGATATTGTCATACATACAGTATATCACCACTGGTTCCTGACGTCAACAGTGAGGTGTGTGTGTGTGTGTGTGTGTGTGTGACAGTGCGGTGGGTGTGTGTGTGTGTGTGTGTGTGTGTGTGTGTGTGACAGTGAGGTGTGTGTGTGTGTGTGTGTGTGTGTGTGACAGTGAGGTGGGTGGGTGTGTGTGTGTGTGTGTGTGTGTGTGTGTGTGACAGTGAGGTGTGTGTGTGTGTGTGTGTGTGTGTGTGTGTGTGTGTGTGTGTGACAGTGAGGTGTGTGTGTGTGTGTGTGTGACAGTGAGGTGGGTGTGTGTGTGTGTGTGTGTGTGTGTGTGACAGTGAGGTGTGTGTGTGTGTGTGTGTGTGACAATGAGGTGTGTGTGTGTGTGTGTGTGTGACAGTGAGGTGGGTGTGTGTGTGTGTGACAGTGAGGTGTGTGTGTGTGTGAGACAGTGAGGTGGGTGTGTGTGTGTGTGTGTGTGTGTGACAGTGAGGTGTGTGTGTGTGTGTGACAGTGAGGTGGGTGTGTGTGTGTGTGTGTGTGCGTGACAGTGAGGTGTGTGTGTGTGTGTGTGTGACAGTGAGGTGTGCGTGTGTGTGTGTGTGACAGTGAGGTGTGCGTGTGTGTGTGACAGTGAGGTGTGTGTGTGTGTGTGTGTGTGACAGTGAGGTGTGCGTGTGTGTGTGTGTGACAGTGAGGTGTGCGTGTGTGTGCGTGTGTGTGTGACAGTGAGGTGTGTGTGTGTGTGTGACAGTGAGGTGTGCGTGTGTGTGTGTGTGTGTGTGCGTGTGTGTGTGTGTGACAGTGAGGTGTGCGTGTGTGTGCGTGTGTGTGTGTGTGACAGTGAGGTGTGTGTGTGTGTGTGACAGTGAGGTGTGCGTGTGTGTGTGTGTGTGTGACAGTGAGGTGGGTGTGTGTGTGTGACAGTGAGGTGTGCGTGTGTGTGTGTGTGACAGTGAGGTGTGTGTGTGTGTGTGACAGTGAGGTGTGCGTGTGTGTGTGTGTGTGTGTGACAGTGAGGTGTGTGTGTGTGTGTGTGTGTGTGTGTGTGTGTGTGTGTGTGTGTGTGTGTGTGTGTGTGTGTGACCTCCAGGGCCTGACAGAAGACCTGAGTGTGTAAAAAGGTTGCAGAGAAGTCCGTCACTCGACCGTGAACGTCGAGGCTCCGCCTACTTTCCGAGTCAGATCTGGCTTCAGGATGAGTCATCGTGGGCTTCTTGGCTGGTGCTGGTCGTGACTCATCTTCCTGACTCACTTTACGAATGGAACTTCTGCGGTTGCCGTTCCCCGTCCAACGTTCCACGCCGGGCAGCAGAGTTTCCCCTCCGGCTGAGGAAGGATTGGAGCTCCAGCGTACTTGTTATTACACACTAACTTGATCGTACCCTCAAAGTACTTGTTATTACACACTAACTTGATCGTACCCTCAAAGTACTTGTTATTA
This sequence comes from Callionymus lyra, assembly GCF_982586985.1. NCBI lineage: Eukaryota > Metazoa > Chordata > Actinopteri > Syngnathiformes > Callionymidae > Callionymus > Callionymus lyra. The sequence goes on along the minus strand of NC_141820.1, from coordinate 5,146,906 downwards.
CACACTAACTTGATCGTACCCTCAAAGTACTTGTTATTACACACTAACTTGATCGTACCCTCAAAGTACTTGTTATTACACACTAACTTGAGCGTACCCTCAAAGTACTTGTTATTACACACTAACTTGATCGTACCCTCAAAGTACTTGTTATTACACACTAACTTGATCGTACCCTCAAAGTACTTGTTATTACACACTAACTTGATCGTACCCTCAAAGTACTTGTTATTACACACTAACTTGATCGTACCCTCAAAGTACTTGTTATTACACACTAACTTGATCGTACCCTCAAAGTACTTGTTATTACACACTAACTTGAGCGTACCCTCAAAGTACTTGTTATTACACACTAACTTGAGCGTACCCTCAAAGTACTTGTTATTACACACTAACTTGATCGTACCCTCAAAGTACTTGTTATTACACACTAACTTGATCGTACCCTCAAAGTACTTGTTATTACACACTAACTTGATCGTACCCTCAAAGTACTTGTTATTACACACTAACTTGATCGTACCCTCAAAGTACTTGTTATTACACACTAACTTGATCGTACCCTCAAAGTACTTGTTATTACACACTAACTTGATCGTACCCTCAAAGTACTTGTTATTACACACTAACTTGATCGTACCCTCAAAGTACTTGTTATTACACACTAACTTGATCGTACCCTCAAAGTACTTGTTATTACACACTAACTTGATCGTACCCTCAAAGTACTTGTTATTACACACTAACTTGATCGTACCCTCAAAGTACTTGTTATTACACACTAACTTGATCGTACCCTCAAAGTACTTGTTATTACACACTAACTTGATCGTACCCTCAAAGTACTTGTTATTACACACTAACTTGATCGTACCCTCAAAGTACTTGTTATTACACACTAACTTGATCGTACCCTCAAAGTACTTGTTATTACACACTAACTTGATCGTACCCTCAAAGTACTTGTTATTACACACTAACTTGATCGTACCCTCAAAGTACTTGTTATTACACACTAACTTGATCGTACCCTCAAAGTACTTGTTATTACACACTAACTTGATCGTACCCTCAAAGTACTTGTTATTACACACTAACTTGATCGTACCCTCAAAGTACTTGTTATTACACACTAACTTGATCGTACCCTCAAAGTACTTGTTATTACACACTAACTTGATCGTACCCTCAAAGTACTTGTTATTACACACTAACTTGATCGTACCCTCAAAGTACTTGTTATTACACACTAACTTGATCGTACCCTCAAAGTACTTGTTATTACACACTAACTTGATCGTACCCTCAAAGTACTTGTTATTACACACTAACTTGATCGTACCCTCAAAGTACTTGTTATTACACACTAACTTGATCGTACCCTCAAAGTACTTGTTATTACACACTAACTTGATCGTACCCTCAAAGTACTTGTTATTACACACTAACTTGATCGTACCCTCAAAGTACTTGTTATTACACACTAACTTGATCGTACCCTCAAAGTACTTGTTATTACACACTAACTTGATCGTACCCTCAAAGTACTTGTTATTACACACTAACTTGATCGTACCCTCAAAGTACTTGTTATTACACACTAACTTGATCGTACCCTCAAAGTACTTGTTATTACACACTAACTTGATCGTACCCTCAAAGTACTTGTTATTACACACTAACTTGATCGTACCCTCAAAGTACTTGTTATTACACACTAACTTGATCGTACCCTCAAAGTACTTGTTATTACACACTAACTTGATCGTACCCTCAAAGTACTTGTTATTACACACTAACTTGATCGTACCCTCAAAGTACTTGTTATTACACACTAACTTGATCGTACCCTCAAAGGACTTGTTATTACACACTAACTTGATCGTACCCTCAAAGTACTTGTTATTACACACTAACTTGATCGTACCCTCAAAGGACTTGTTATTACACACTAACTTGATCGTACCCTCAAAGTACTTGTTATTACACACTAACTTGATCGTACCCTCAAAGGACTTGTTATTACACACTAACTTGATCGTACCCTCAAAGTACTTGTTATTACACACTAACTTGATCGTACCCTCAAAGTACTTGTTATTACACACTAACTTGATCGTACCCTCAAAGTACTTGTTATTACACACTAACTATGTGCAGCTTCAGACATGTTTCTACGGATTTAATGATAGAAAAGGTCGAACTAGAGTCTGTTGGAAATATGAACATGTTGTGACAAACATTAAATATGTTGAGAACACAAAAATGAACAAATCCCACGTGTGTTTTCTTGGTCTATTGAAGAAAAATCGAGTCAAATAAATGTTTTTTAAAAGCGTGTTATAAATACATTGTTATGATTTGGATCATCAAACTACAAGCTCAGCAGAAAATGTATTTTTGGTGTCAAACAAAATGTAAAAAATGTTTTTTAATATATTTAAATGTATAAAATACAATATAAAAAAATCCAGATTAAAACATGGCGTTCATTTCTTAATTCTAATTTAAGGGTCTTTTAAACAAGAAACCTCTGCATGAACTTTAATTCAAGCTCAGTTTGCTACACAATGATTAAAGTTTGTTTAACAGTCTTTTATTTTGAAAGCAGATGTTTTCCTGCGTCACTCATTTCCTGCCGAGAGATCGACATCATCGCAGCGACGCATGTCTTCTCTTTTGAGTCTTTTGAAGGAATTTTCATTAGTTGTATTTTTCAAATAACTCTCGTTGAAATGAGTCCAGGGTTCGCAGTACTTGTACCGTGTAAGACCAGACCTAGTATTTGTAAGGTATTTTCAAACACAACCTTCAGTGTAATTATATTTGTTTGACACATTCATACAACGTTATTTAACATTTAGAGAAGAAGTAATACTGGTTTATAATCCAGCGTCATCAAGTATTTAATAGATTTAATTCAAGTCTCTTGTTATTACATTTTAATTAAAAATAAAACCGTTGATGAGGCTTCATTTGTTCTTTATCTTTAACTCGTATACAAGCTCCTTCTAACTTGTGTACATTATCAAAGTTCTGCTGCTAAAGATACTTTATTGGTTTATTTTACAGCACTTGTGAATTTACGCTACAAGCTCTTGGGTTTTTATTACATATATTACATATTTATCTGGATATTTGTGTTTAAATATGTTGTTACAAACTAAAGAATAGTTAAAAAGGTGAAAATAAATGAAATATTTACATTCAAACTATGCTTGTTTTGTTATGTTTTAATTCATATATTTATTTTGTGTCTACAAATATTTACATATTCTATCCGATTTTAAATAAAATCATCATCGTTTCAGAATTAAATTTGTATTTACATTGTAATTACAAGACAGTGTTTCCACTTAAATCTCTTGAGCTTCACCTCTTATTATACTTAAGGTTTATTATAAGTTTACATACATGATTATAAACCATCATAACTTCTTATAAATGTGTAATTATACACCTGGAACGTGTGACCAACCAAAGTCTCTGAGAAAAACGATCCTTTAAACTCAAATACTGTGAGTTTTTTCTGATATTTATATTTTTCTCGTCTTGTACTAAACAGTATTTTAAACACTCGTACGGTTGGTTTAGTTTAAGTCACTCGAGGACTTCAGTTAAAACGAGTCACGGTTTCAACACCCGAGCGTCGGACATTCAAACTGATATTACCGCCTGGATGGTTGCCATAGCAACACAGGTGTAGGATAAAGACCCTCCCGGCCCGTCGACAAAGAGGGTCAGAAACTCTAGCCCTCGGCAGGTTTCGGTGACTCAGATACGAGCCGACGCGGGAACGTTTCATTCCCGGTATTCCTGCGTCCGCACGGGCGGAGGAGGCCAGGGCTCCGTCTCCGTCCCTTTTTTTACGAGACGTCGCCGTCCTGCTCGTAGCACTTTCTCTTCGCGGCACATTCTGAACACGCCTCGTAGACAAACAATGTCATTCCTGCGTCAGATGGTGGCGCAGGAGACGACGACACCTGAGAACAGGTCGGGATGGACGAGCCAGTCGGCCACGTCGGCCATCTTTGTTTTCAGTGGCAGCAGAACTTTTGAAATGTTGCATTTTTTCAGCGAAATTTTTTTTAAATAATGGAATTCAATCATTATTTCCTCTTGGTTTAATATTTTCTTTTTTTACCCGTAAAGTTTATTATTCTAATCCCAATAGTTGGAAAATAAACCTTCTTAATTCAATATATCTACTCCCATCAGTATGTGTGAATGGCTGTCAAAGCGCTTTGTGACCCTGGTCTAGAAAGGCACTATATAAATAGAGATTATTATTATTATTATATAAACGTTGTTATAATAAGAGCCTCCAGACTAAACCAACAGAGCACCGAGCTACTGGATCAAACCTTCAGCCAATCATGAGCCTCAACACAGTCACATGTTGTATTGAATTTAGAACATTTGAATGCTTGGAATAAGAATATAAAACTTAAAAATACTTTTTTTTTTGTTGTTGTTGTATTCAATTTTTTGAAATGAAACCAATTGAAGCTTTAAAATGAAGAAACGACTGAATTCAAGTATTAAATCAAATCAATCTAACTGTGAAATGTACAGATTATTGGATTCAATCGTTAAATGCTTAAAAAAAACATCATTTCAATAAAATTAATTCAAATTTTCAACATTTCAAACGTTCAACTGCGTCAACATTCCCACGACGCACGTCCGTAGACGATCATCACACCTCAGTGCGGCTGTTGAGCGCCACACAAAAGACACACACTGAGGCCAGGTGTGTGTGTGTGTGTGTGTCTGTGTGTGTACAGTGCATGTGAGTCTCTGCCCTCTTTTCACACACTCACTCTGCTTGAAAAACAAGTCTTCTCAGATCCTGCGAACGTCGGGGAACGACTCGAATGTTTTCTCAAACTGTGTGTTTTTTACCACGTTTCTGTTCAGTTGAAGTCGAAGCTTCGGCGACGAGGTTGGATGGAGTCGCGAGAACAACGAAGACGATCCATAAACGCAGCCATAAAGATACGGAGTCGTCGAGCAAAGTCTAGCCTTTCCTATCGTATCGTTCAATCACAATCTGATGGGATTTTCTCGACCAACACCCGACTCCGGGCGTCATTTTAACCACGTCTACGGTTTCACCAAAACTCCCGTCGTTTTCAAACCGTATTCACTCGCACGCCGTGGACTTTTGACGTCCCACAATGCACTGCAACGACGGTCTTAAATCGAGATCGAATCATACATGTGAGAATAAAACTCATACAATCGTTTCCAGCCCTCGGGGACTCGATTACAGTATTGACATTGAAACGTTACAGCAGACGTAGATATAAAACGTCATTAAACTTAAATCTGTGGAAAACTTAAAGTGTAGATGATGCAACCGGAGGTAGTTACACTTTAACTACTGTGTGGTTTGAAACATGTTTGTTTTTAGGGATTTAACCACCTAAATACTTCAAGAACCTCTAAAATATAAAAATATATATCCGTATAAAAGGACAAAGATATGAACACGTGATTAAATAAACACTTTCACGTCATAATATCTTCTATCGTAGATGATAAACATGGTTCACAGCAGCAGTTCATGGACCTCATCACGACTCAAGACTCCCAGGGTTCACAGGTCAAGTGAGAACTAATGCTTGAAACTACCACGAACTTCTACCTTTCTTTTGCACGAACAACAAGAGTTCTAGCATCTGATCCCACAGTTCTCGTCTACACGAGCAAATATTAACATTATTAAGAACCTTTCTGTCCGTAAACTATGGTACTGACCACTGCGACCGCTGGATGTATCAACAAGTCCCACTGAAGTTCTATTCAAATACAAAATACTTCACTTACTCTTCAGTGAACGAGACGAAATTTCATCGCACATTCAAAAACGATCCTTAAACTCGAGTTTGTAATAATCTTAATTATTATTATTATTAAAAGTGTTTTTCTCGCACATGAGCAACAATAAAGTCAAATACTTCACGTGTCATGTAGTCTCAGGTGTGCTGTGTTTGCTCGCCCTTGACATCTCAGGTGCACCTGAACGCACCATCGAGCTCCATTGATGTATTTAAACACGACATTCGTTTCTTTCTCGATGTTTTCAACGAAGGTTAAAAGAGAGTTTCGTGTTACGTCACACGGTCACAGAAGTTATTTACCTGCGGTGCGTTCAAGTGCAACGAGAGAACATAGAAAAGTACAGCTTCGTTAAGTCAAACCAGCACCAGACGTTTTTTCTCTATTGTTCGCTGAAAGTCCGTCCATGATCCTCCTACCTCCGAGCAAGACTCTCTGGCTCCCGGACCTCCAGTCACATTCCTCGGTGCGTTCAGGCTCCTCCGCCCGGCGGGTCAACGCTCCACAGGGGCCCCCGCAGAGAGGCTCTCAGGGGGGTCAGACGGACGCGGAGCTCGGCGGGGAATGAGGAAGAAGAAGGAGAAGAAGAAGAAGAAGAAGAAGAAGGTTGGGCGACGTGAAGAGAGGAGGGTTTTCCCGAGAGAGAGAGAGAGAGAGAGAGAGAGAGAGAGAGAGAGAGAGAGAGAGAGAGAAAAAGAGAGAGAGAAACTCCTCCCTGGGCGCTTCTTTCAAAAGATGCTCGTCACTCGTTTGTCACAAAGTCTTCTTTGTTTCTCCAGGATCAGTGAGCGACAGAAGGACGAGGTTGTGGGTTCAAAAAATCCTTGTTTTCGTGTGTTTTTTTGACTACAAATTCTTTTTTTTACACTTTATTACTTGATAAAGTAGCTCTGGAATCTGGACGAACGAGAGGTTACGAGAGTCCATGATGACGTAATAATGGCTTCACTCCTCCAGCTTTATGACTTTATCAAGTTCAATAAACTTGAAGATATATAATAAAAAATAATAAAAATGAAGAGATAAAAACACACAATAAAACCCTGTTACTGCACCTTGTCCTTTCAAAATAAAATAAACTAAAAATAAACAAATACATTCAAAAATATATCAATGAATTCAATATATTTACTTGTAAAGGAGACTCTTTTCTTCAGTTGGTTCAAAAATAATATTGTCATTTATATACGTTTGATGACACACACGTGTGTGGGTGTGTGTGTTTAGAGTGTGTGTCGCTTTGTTTTTGTGAGTCAGTGTTCAAGTATTGTTGGGCAAAAAAAAAGAAATGTTCAGGGATGGTTTTGTGTAGAATTTTTAAGCAGTTGTCAAGTTTTGATGTGTATGTTAAGTGAGTCACAAACACACACATGTGTAGCATTAGTGTAGGTGTTGCTATGTTTTTGTGAGTCTGTGTTCAAGAGTGTGTTGTACAAAAAAAAATGTCATAAAGGGTTTTGTGTAGATTTGGAACAATTGTCAAGTTTTATTTTGTACGGTTTTGTACGATTTTGTACATGTTTTGGTGTGTACACACACACATTGGATGTTTTGGTGTGTTGTGAGTCGGTGTTCAAGTGTGCATTCATGTAATGTGCAAAGAAATGTTTTTGTACTTTTAGTGTATTTCTTGAAAATGAAAAAAAAGGTTTATGTATTTTCTGTAAAGATCATGGTCCCAACATTTTGTGTAGTTACATGTGTTGGTGTGTATGTTTCAGTTCTTTGTTTTAGTGTGGGTGTGTCTTGTAGATGAGTTGTACTTTTGTGTGTGTGTGGTGTGTGTCTGAAGAAGTGTTTCCAAGAACTTCTTGTTGGTTTTGAGATGAGTGTTTATTGTGTTGTTTGAATAAATGTAACACTTTAGTTGTGTTTTCTTGTGCAGATGCAAAGCTGCTGATTCACAGTGTGTGTTTGTGTGTGTTGTTTTCTGTGAGTGTGTGATTGTGTTATAGTTTGAAGCTGTGTAACCTATAAGTTCCAAAGAAGTCGCTCGGGTTTGGGCCGAGAATGAAATGTTTATAGAAAACATGTTTTCTCAATATCATCCTCGACAAAATGTTTTCATTTCCTCTTTTTTGTGGGGCGTTGAAAAAGTGAGTCTCAGACGTCAACAGTTGTGTGTTTTTGTCACAACAGTGTGAGTGCAGGTTGTCATGGCGACGCTGCCCAGCGTATCTGAGAAGTACACAGTAACAGGAGTACAGACGCCATGTGAACGTTCTGTCGCCTGCATGTTCAGCTCCTGCAGCCGATCGCACTCCGGTGACAACGGAACTGGTCGAACCTGACGACCACGGAATGCTTCGATAAAAATGCTGAGACTAACCTCATGGTTGTGTACATTTTTGATCAATCCCGACACAACATTGTCCAGATGTACAAAATATTCATTATATCTTTTTTTTCAACATTTACGAGGATTTGTTAATTTAATTTTCTTTTACATTTACAATAAAATTTAAGTTTTGTTCATTTTTGTGTTGAAATTAAACTTTCAGCCTCTAGATGGCAGCAGTCATTTCAGACTCCGCACTTAAAGTAACAATGAAATCCCACAAGATCCCGGTGATGACTGAGGACGAGAGGATACAGTGATGACTGAGGACGAGAGGATACAGTGATGACTGAGGACGAGAGGATACAGTGATGTCTGAGGACGAGAGGATACAGTGATGACTAAGGATGAGAGGATACAGTGTTAACAGAGGACGAGAGCATACAGTGATGTCTGAGGACGAGAGGATACAGTGATGACTGAGGACGAGAAGATACAGTGATGTCTGAGGACGAGAGGATACAGTGATGACTGAGGACGAGAGGATACAGTGATGACTGAGCACGAGAGGATACAGTGATGACTGAGGACGAGAGGATACAGTGATGACTGAGGACGAGAGGATACAGTGATGACTGAGGACGAGAGGATACAGTGAGTCCTGTAGCTTTTGAAGCTGATGTTAGTCAAGTACTGGACAATACTACACATATATACTTGTTACTATACTCAGTACATATCGTGTCATTGTATATGTGTATCGTAACACATTCTTGACAATAAACACACAACAATTAAATGTTTCAGAACACTCACAATCTCTTCATTTTTAAAAACTGACACTTTTATTTATTTTTTATTTTATTATCCTTCATTTTTGAGTTTTATCTCCTGGTTTTAAATGTCTTTAGTCGTCTTATTGTATTTTGTGATTATTCTCTGTGTTTAATTGTTTGTTTTCTTCACGTTTGTACAACAACTAGTGGCCAAAGTGTGCGTTCTTTAAGTCATTTATTAACAGAACAGAAACAGAAACATACATTGATAATAAAATGTCATCAATATGAAGAGTATGAACCTGTCAATCAAAGTTCAAGTTTATTTATTTATTTTTTCTTCGTCGGCCATCTTTGAGGATCTTATAAAAAAATCTCTCAGGAGCAGTTTTTCATTTCCTCTCAGTGTCACAGGGTCTGAATGCAGACTCATGGCTGCAGGATCAATTCAGAGTCAACACACACACACACACGCACGCACACACACACACACACACACACACACACACACACACACACACACACACACACACACACACACACACACACACACACACACACACACACACACACACACACTAGTGTTTGGACTGTGAACTCAGGAACTGGTCTCTCAGACTGAACACACCTTGTTTCATTGCCCTGTGATATCAACACACACACACACACACACAAACACACACAGGGTGTGTCTGCTGTGTGATAACTGCTCTCTGTCGTTCACACACACACACACACACACACACACACACACGTATGAACCCCTGAAACAACATGTGGAGGCAGCTTCCAACCAAAGAAGTAAAAGTCAAGACTCAGGTACGAGGAGGAGGGAGAGGAATGTTGTTCACGACACACCCATCTGTCTCTCTATCTATCTTTCTCTCTTTCTCTCTCTCTCCCTCTGTCTCTCTCTCTCTCTATCTCTCTCTCCCTCCCTCTCTCTCTCTCTCTCTCTCTCCCTCTCTCTCTCTCCCTCCCTCTCTCCCTCTCTCTCTCCCTCTCTCTCTCTCCCTCTCTCTCTCTCCCTCCCTCTCTCTCTCTCTCTCTCCCTCTCTCTCTCCCTCCCTCCCTCTCTCTCTCTCCCCCCCCTCTCTCTCTCCCTCCCTCTCTCTCTCTCCTCCCCCACCTGAGTCACCTGCAGAACAGGTATTCGAGTCCAGACAAGATTCCAGGCTCTCAGAACCACGATGACTCTTCTCACCTGTGGCTATTAAATTCAACTTTATCGACAATATGCCAGAGCGTCATCAAACGAGATTGTTGCAGTGCATTATTCTCAGTCAGACGCGTCTTGTCTGTGCTGATGTGCAGGAGTGGGTCTTGTTCACGAGTGAGGGGAGAGTGATCGTCAACAGTTATGCAGACGCTCCACTGATGTGCATAAATGAAAACTTTACTTTCAGATATAAGTTACTTTAACTTTCAAACCTGACGTCAATTACCGACGATTAGTCTTCATCCGTTCTATGTATCATATGTTATATATGATATATATATATCTACTGAATATGTTCTATATATCATATGTTATATAAGATATATATATATCATATGTTCTATATGATATATATATATATATATATATCTTTATGTTCTATATATCACATGTTATATATGATGTATATATATATATATCTGTTCTATATATCAAATGTTCTATATGATATATATATATCTTTATGTTCTATATATCACATGTTATATATGATGTATATATATATATCTGTTCTATATATCAAATGTTCTATATGATACATAGAACATATAGATATATATATATAACATATATAACATATGATACATAGAACAGATATATATATATATATATATATATTTATATGTTCTATATATCATATAGAACATTTGATATATAGACCAGATATATATATATACATCATATATAACATGTGATATATATAACATAAAGATATATATATATATTTATATATATATATATATTTATATGTTCTATATATCAAATGTTATATATATAGAACATATAGATATATATATAACATATATACCATATGATATATAGAACATATAGATATATATATCATATAGAACATATGATATATATATCTTATATAACATATGAATTTAGAACATATACTGTAGATATATACAGTACATCATATAGAACATATGATAAATAGAACATAAAGATATATATATATCTTTATGTTCTATATGATATATATATATATATCTTTATGTTCTATATATATCATATGTTCTATATATCATATAGAACATATGATATATATATATCTTTATGTTCTATATATCATATTGATAATTAATCAATTTATTGATTAATTAATTTATAACATTTATAACATTTATTTTCTATCGAAAACATCATTTATTTTCTCCCATAAAACAAAACAAAACCAAGTCCTTCAGGATCGATGCTCACAAAAAGTGGATCATCTTCAAACTAACAATGTTTATTAGTGTTCATTGGTGTTTAGTGACGTTCAGTGACATACATTTGGACAGAGACACACTTCGTCATCTAACGTGTGTGTTGAGTTTAAACCAACACTTTTATAATGAATTTAAAAAAAGTAAAAGTACGGATTCAAAATTATTGAATTTATACATTTTATTTTTGAATGATTGGAATTAGAATATCAAACTCTATGTGTGAACTAAATATATTTTAATTAGAAAAACAATCTATTTTTTAAATGTAAATTATTAAAAAAAAAAATGTATTCAATCTTTCAATACAAAGATAATTGAATTAAATTATTTAAAACAATAAACAATTAAATGCATTTAAAAAATAAATCAATAAAATTATTCAAAGTTTCAAAATAAATAAAAAATCACTCAACAGCACTGAAATATTTCTACAAGTTACCCAGCATGCATTTCACCTGCTGTAACGCCACACCTGAGTGTGTCACCTGATCCCTCGAGGTTCTTTCACGTCCTTCGTCCACTTCACTCCACAGGTGCTTCAGTCACTGTCACAATGACATGTTTCTTCTGAGAGACTCGACTAGTCCTGGTGACCCGCAGAACCAACTAGTCCTGGTGACCCGCAGAACAGACTAGTCCTGGTGACCCGCAGAACAGACTATTCCTGGTGACCCGCAGAACAGACTAGTCCTGGTGACCCGCAGAACCAACTAGTCCTGGTGACCCGCAGACTCGACTAGTCCTGGTGACCCGTAGAACCAACTAGTACTGGTGACCCGTAGAACCAACTAGTACTGGTGACCCGTAGAACCAACTAGTCCTGGTGACCCGCAGAACCAACTAGTCCTGGTGACCTTCAGAACCAACTAGTCCTGGTGACCCGTAGAACCAACTAGTCCTGGTGACCCGTAGAACCAACTAGTCCTGGTGACCCGCAGAACCAACTAGTCCTGGTGACCCGCAGACTCGACTAGTCCTGGTGACCCGTAGAACCAACTAGTCCTGGTGACCCGTAGAACCAACTAGTCCTGGTGACCCGCAGACTCGACTAGTCCTGGTGACCCGTAGAACCAACTAGTCCTGGTGACCCGTAGAACCAACTAGTCCTGGTGACCCGCAGAACCAACTAGTCCTGGTGACCCGCAGACTCGACTAGTCCTGGTGACCCGTAGAACCAACTAGTCCTGGTGACCCGTAGAACCAACTAGTCCTGGTGACCCGCAGAACCAACTAGTCCTGGTGACCCTCAGACTCGACTAGTCCTGGTGACCCGTAGAACCAACTAGTCCTGGTGACCCGTAGAACCAACTAGTCCTGGTGACCCGCAGACTCGACTAGTCCTGGTGACCCGTAGAACCAACTAGTCCTGGTGACCCGTAGAACCAACTAGTCCTGGTGACCCGCAGAACCAACTAGTCCTGGTGACCCGCAGACTCGACTAGTCCTGGTGACCCGTAGAACCAACTAGTCCTGGTGACCCGTAGAACCAACTAGTCCTGGTGACCCGCAGAACCAAATAGTCCTGGTGACCCGCAGAACCAACTAGTCCTGGTGAACCCACAGACTCGACTAGTCCTGGTGACCCGCAGAACCAACTAGTCTTGGTGACCCGCAGAACAGACTGGTCCTGGTGACCCGCAGAACCGACTAGTCCTGGTGACCCGCAGAACCAACTAGTCCTGGTGACCCGTAGAACAGACTGGTCCTGGTGACCCGCAGAACCGACTAGTCCTGGTGACCCGTAGAACCAACTAGTCCTGGTGACCTGTAGAACCAACTAGTCCTGGTGACCTGTAGAACCAACTAGTCCTGGTGACCCGCAGACTCGACTAGTCCTGGTGACCCGTAGAACCAACTAGTCCTGGTGACCCGTAGAACCAACTAGTCCTGGTGACCCAAAGACTCGACTAGTCCTGGTGACCCGTAGAACCAACTAGTCCTGGTGACCCGTAGAACCAACTAGTCCTGGTGACCCGCAGACTTGACTAGTCCTGGTGACCCGCAGACTTGACTAGTCCTGGTGACCCGTAGAACCAACTAGTCCTGGTGACCCGCAGAACCAACTAGTCCTGGTGACCCGCAGAACCAACTAGTCCTGGTGACCCGCAGACTCGACTAGTCCTGGTGACCCGTAGAACCAACTAGTCCTGGTGACCCGTAGAACCAACTAGTCCTGGTGACCCGCAGAACCAACTAGTCCTGGTGACCCTCAGACTCGACTAGTCCTGGTGACCCGTAGAACCAACTAGTCCTGGTGACCCGTAGAACCAACTAGTCCTGGTGACCCGTAGACTCGACTAGTCCTGGTGACCCGTAGAACCAACTAGTCCTGGTGACCCGTAGAACCAACTAGTCCTGGTGACCCGCAGAACCAACTAGTCCTGGTGACCCGCAGACTCGACTAGTCCTGGTGACCCGTAGAACCAACTAGTCCTGGTGACCCGTAGAACCAACTAGTCCTGGTGACCCGCAGAACCAACTAGTCTTGGTGACCCGCAGAACAGACTGGTCCTGGTGACCCGCAGAACCGACTAGTCCTGGTGACCCGCAGAACCAACTAGTCATGGTGACCCGTAGAACAGACTGGTCCTGGTGACCCGCAGAACCGACTAGTCCTGGTGACCCGTAGAACCAACTAGTCCTCGTGACCTGTAGAACCAACTAGTCCTGGTGACCCACAGAACCAACTAGTCCTGGTGACCTGTAGAACCAACTAGTCCTGGTGACCCGCAGAACCAACTAGTCCTGGTGACCTGTAGAACCAACTAGTAATGGTAACTTGTAGAACCAACTAGTCCTGGTGACCTGTAGAACCAACTAGTCCTGGTGACCCGCAGAACCAACTAGTCCTGGTGACCTGTAGAACCAACTAGTACTGGTAACCTGTAGAACCAACTAGTCCTGATGACCCGCAGAACCAACTAGTCCTGGTGACCTGTAGAAGCAACTAGTCCTGGTGACCTGTAGAAGCAACTAGTCCTGGTGACCTGTAGAACCAACTAGTCCTGGTGACCTTCAGAACCAACTAGTCCTGGTGACCCGCAGAACCAACTAGTCCTGGTGACCCGCAGAACCAACTAGTCCTGGTGACCCGCAGAACCTGTTACCACGTGGAGATGTTTGTCAGGGCGAGGCAGCACGAGCATGGATTCTGAAGAAGACTCGACGAGCTGCTGGAATGTTCAACAGAACTTTTATAGCTTCAGAGAAACTAATAAGAGTTCAGCGACAACATGCCTGTCAGGACGGATCATCAGGACGTGTTTCAGTTTAAATCATTAAAGAAAACTATTCTAACCTTTCATGATAAGAACATATTTTAAATTTTTCTTTTACGAGGTAGTAAATGTTCTCATATTATTGTGAATATTGTTATATAACGATTATATTATCACCCTGTGGATTAATATGGTCTGATTTAAAATATAATTCTTCTGACTTTTAAATTTTTATTCATCTCGCTAAATTTAATTTATTGTTTTTTGTATTTCATTTTGCTTATTTACCTCCTTAATCTTCTGTGTTGTTTTGTTCGTCATTTTGAAGACAGGAAGCCTGTTTCTGTAACTTACTTCATTAACATATAACATATATATATATACAGTGCCTTGTGAAAGTATTCGGCCCCCTTGAACCTTTCAACATTTCGCCACATTTCAGGCTTCAAACATAAAGATATAAAATTTTAATTTTTTGTCAAGAATCAACAACAAGTGGGACACAATCGTGAAGTGGAACGAAATTTATTGGATAATTTAAACTTTTTTAACAAATAAAAAACTGAAAAGTGGGGCGTGCAATATTATTCGGCCCCCTTGCGCTAATACTTTGTAGCGCCACCTTTTGCTGCAATTACAGCTGCAAGTCTCTTGAGGTATGTCTCTATCAGTTTTGCACATCGAGAGACTGGAATTCTTGCCCATTCTTCCTTGCAAAACAGCTGGAGCTCAGTGAGGTTGGATGGAGAGCGTTTGTGAACAACAGTCTTCAGCTCTTTCCACAGATTCTCGATTGGATTCAGGTCTGGACTTTGACTTGGCCATTCTAACACCTGGATACGTCTATTTGTGAACCATTCCATTGTAGATTTGGCTTTATGTTTTGGATCATTGTCCTGTTGGAAGATAAATCTCCATCCCAGTCTCAGGTCTTTTGCAGACTCCAACAGGTTTTCTTCCAGATTGGTCCTGTATTTGGCTCCATCCATCTTCCCATCAATTGTAGCCATCTTCCCTGTCCCTGCTGAAGAAAAGCAGGCCCAAACCATGATGCTGCCACCACCATGTTTGACAGTGGGGATGGTGTGTTCAGGGTGATGAGCTGTGTTGCTTTTACGCCAAACATATCGTTTTGCATTGTGGCCAAAAAGTTATTTTGGTTTCATCTGACCAGAGCACCTTCTTCCACATGTTTGTTGTGTCTCCCAGGTGGCTTGTGGCAAACTTTAAACGAGACTTTTTATGGATATCTTTGAGAAATGGCTTTCTTCTTGCCACTCTTCCATAAAGGCCAGATTTGTGCAGTGCACGACTGATTGTTGTCCTATGGACAGACTCTCCCACCTCAGCTATAGTTATCTGCAGTTCATCCAGAGTGATCATGGGCCTCTTGGCTGCATCTCTGATCAGTCTTCTCCTTGTTTGAGATGAAAGTTTGGAGGGACGGCCGGGTCTTGGTAGATTTGCAGTGGTCTGATACTCCTTCCATTTCAATATAATTGCTTGCACAGTGCTCCTTGAGATGTTTAAAGCTTGGGAAATCTTTTTGTATCCAAATCCGGCTTTAAACTTCTCCACAACAGTATCTCGGACCTGCCTGGTGTGTTCCTTTGTCTTCATGGTTCTCTCTGCGCTTTCAACAGAACCCTGAGACTATCAAAGAGCAGGTGCATTTATACGGAGACTTGATTACACACAGGTGCATTCTATTGATCATCATCAGTCATTTAGGACAACATTGGATCATTCAAAGATCCTCACTGAACTTCTGGAGTGAGTTTGCTGCACTGAAAGTAAAGGGGCCGAATAATATTGCACGCCCCACTTTTCAGTTTTTTATTTGTTAAAAAAGCTTAAATTATCCAATAAATTTCGTTCCACTTCACGATTGTGTCCCACTTGTTGTTGATTCTTGACAAAAAATTAAAATTTTATATCTTTATGTTTGAAGCCTGAAATGTGGCGAAATGTTGAAAGGTTCAAGGGGGCCGAATACTTTCGCAAGGCACTGTATATATATATATTATATTTAAATGGATTAAAACATCTTCTCAAATATCAGAATGCTTCCAGACGTCTTCCATAGTTCACAAAAAAATAAGTTCACAAACCATCCCAAAAAAAAAAAACAGTAGCTTAAATTACTTGTATTTTCATTTCACTCATAGTTTTTTTTTAAATTGTTTAAAAGTTCATTTTTTAAACTGTATTTTTTTTTTAATAATACAGTTTGTAAAGAAGAAACAGGTTCATTAGATTTACTTAAAACTTGTGCTGATGTATCACAAATACTATTATTACTACTAGAACTGCTATACTATATTTATTATGTTTTTCTGCACGAGCTCTTTCAAAAACGTGACCCGGAAGAGGATCATCGTTTCCTGTGTACGAAGAAATATTAAAAAAAAACAAAAAAAAAACGAAAACGAGGTTTGGGCGCCATCTAGCGGTTTTATTAGAAACTGGTCTGAACTTTCTGAACAAGAAAATATTTAGATTTAAAAAAAGACACTATTGAAATATTATCATTAAGGCTTAATGTCTTTATTTTATAATTATTTATTTTGTCAGATAATAGTTTTTCTAACCGTGTCGTTAATTACATAATGTTATAAATCATAATAATGTATATATTATATATTATTATTATATTATATTATTATATATATATATATATTGGAAAAAAAAAGATTTCCCGAAGGAGACCTCCTGAGGGATCAATAAAGTTCTACCTATTAATCAGCTAATAATGCAAGTAGTAATTCATATAAAAGGTTGTGTTTTTGTGTATTGTTTTGCAAATAAACCTGATGGTTTTAGTTTTCATCGCATTAGGATTTATGTGGATGTTGTTGTATCAAGTATTGTAAATACACTTATAAAATAATAATTGTTGATGATTGAAAAAAACCTTTGCTCAAAGGATCAGGCCTAGTTACGGGATTTATTAATCAATGCCATATAATATCTCGCGATAAATACATCTAAAAGTAATAAACAAGATAAAAGCTAAAAAATAAATAACAAGAAAATACACAGTTTGCTCAGGAATGTTTTATTAAAGTCTTGAAAACATTGTAAACAACGATGAACATATAGAAAAAATGAAATCGTAAAAGGTTAACAAGTAAGGAGAAATATTACACAAGTGCATAAAAGTAAAATATTGTGTATTATAAAAAGACACATTCTAGAAGATAATTGTATCTTATTTCAATATCAATGACACACAGGGGAAGATACTTTCTTAACCTTTATATTATATATTTATCATTCTGTTGTTCATTTCATAACCACTTTACTTATTTAATGATTTCATTTCCATTAAACATCTATTTTTTTGTATTTAATTATTACTTTTCTATGCATTTGTTTATTTTAATTAGATTATTTTATAATGTATCCACCACAATAATAAAGTGTTGTTTTATCAATTCTGGTAATGAACGTGTTCAGATCCTGATCCAGATTATGATTTATTTAGGATTATTTAATCAATGTACCAAATTATTATTATTGTAGTTTCAGAATCAGAATAAGAAAACATTCTATGACAGTATCGTAAAAACAACACAGGATTTAAAATTGAATTAATGAAATAAAATGTAATAAATAAATGAAAATATTATTCATTCAATCTTATAACAATAAGTAAATTGTGCACTTAGTTTGGCGTGAAAACTATAAATAATCCGATTACACCAACATTAATTATAATTGAAAATCAAACGATGAGATTCCTGATGTATTTAACTCGTTTTGTAGTTCAACAATGATTTAATAATCATTTTCAAATTTAACATAATGTCATCATAAATATTTGTATTCAGGTAGTTTAATAGCAACTTTTGACACATTAGAACACAATTCCTCATGTATATTTACTTTAATGTTGGATATTATTAAATCCTTAATTGCTTTATTATCTATTTTTGTTTTAAATAAATATAAGATTAAGTGTATATTGAAGTTGATGGATTGATTGATTCACCTTTATTCTTCTCACATTTTGGAATTATCACAGCAGTTCACAAAAAAAAGATTAAACATACTTAAACATTATATAAAGACAAGCAGTACACATGTCTAAAAATATAAATTACAATAGTAAATTAAGTAAGTAAGTAATTTATATTTGTATAGCGCTTTCCCAGACCAAAACACTTAAACAATCAAAACAATACTCAATAAAATATATATTTAAAAAAAACAAGATATCACTGAGCTCCAGAAAATCAAGGAAAAGCCTGAACAAATAAAAATGTCTTAAGATGTTTGTTAGTTGAAAAATAAACAAAATGAACAAAATAAAATAATAATGAAATCAATAACGTAAAAAAAATGCTCTCCCTTTCCTCCTCGAAAACCTGAACATGTTCCATATAAATCAAGTTAAAATACAGTTTTACACGTTTTTACTTCATGACTCATAAACTCGCGTCTCCAAGTCGACAAGCCGGAAGTCCAGAACGAGCAGCCAATCGGGCGGCGGCGCTCGGCTCCACGCATGCGCAGTGGCGCCGCCCCTGCCAGGGCAGCAACCAGCCCAGCGAGCTCCTCAGAGCAGCCGCAGATCCAGTCTCTCCTGCGGCGTCCGCGAGTCTCCGCCGCACAGAGACGATGGTCCAGCGCGACGGCAGCCGTTGTCTCGGATGACAGCGATGTCCCGCGAACCCCGGAGACCCCCGAACATACGAGCGACGAGCCAGCGAAGCGAGAGAGTGAGTAGAAGAAACAAAACAACAACAACAGCGTCGCCTCTGGTGGTAGCAGCGAAGCTAACACTGTTAGCATTGACATCCAGAACAAAACCCTTCTTCTCGGCTGGACGTGTGTCCGTCATGAAGGCTCCTCCGCCGGGTCCAGAGGGGGCAGGAACAAAGGGGCAGGAACGGAGGGCCTCGTGGACACAAGTGTGTGCTTCAAGTGTTTGTTTAGCTCCAGGTCCTGCTGACACCTTTAAACACGCCTCGAGGCTTCACGGTTGTCCAGGGAGGCGGGTTCTGGTTCTGTGGGTCCAACTGTCCCGGGAGTCATGGCAACCACACGCTGGACCTGGAGAGAGGTCCAGGACTCATGGGGGAGAGGGAGGAACTTCTGCCGGGAAGGAGGAAGATGTTCTTTATCTCGTGTTGATATGGCCTTGAGTTATGGTTTGAGTTTGAAAGATTCACTTCCTGACGATCATCATGTAGAGAATGTTCTTCAAGTAACTTCTCATCATGACCATGTTTTACACTTTAGTACTTTATAAAGTTGCTCTGAAATCTGGACGAACGAGAGGTTACGAGAGTATTATGACGTAATAATGGCTTCACTCCTCCTCCAGCTGTGATCACGCTTTGTTTATACAATGAGTCCCTTGGAGGCGGAGATGTCGGTGACAAACCTCCACGCTTTGACCAATCACAGCAGAGCGGGTGTGGCTATGGTCAACAAGATTTAATCTCCAGAAAAACAAAGTGTTTTTAGCGGGCGGAGCTTAAGATCCTTTTCTAATGTTAATGTTTCAATGAAAACATTTTTGTACAAACACACACTGATGATACAATAGAGTCACATATCACAACAACACACACACTGATGATACAATAGAGTCACACATCACAACAACACACACACTGATGATACAATAGAGTCACATATCACAACAACACACACACTGATGCTACAATAGAGTCACATATCACAACAACACACACACACTGATGATACAATAGAGTCACACATCACAACATCACACACACTGATGATACAATAGAGTCACATATCACAACAACACACACACACACACTGATGATACAATAAAGTCACACATCACAACAACACACACACACTGATGATACAATAGAGTCACACATCACAACAACACACACACACTGATGATACAATAGAGTCACACATCACAACACACACACACACTGATGATACAATAGAGTCACACATCACAACAACAACACACACACTGATGATACAATAGAGTCACACATCACAACAACACACACACACTGATGATACAATAGAGTCACACATCACAACACACACACACACACTGATGATACAATAGAGTCACACATCACAACAACACACACACACTGATGATACAATAGAGTCACACATCACAACAACACACACACACTGATGATACAATAGAGTCACACATCACAACACACACACACACTGATGATACAATAGAGTCACACATCACAACAACAACACACACACTGATGATACAATAGAGTCACACATCACAACAACACACACGCACACTGATGATACAATAGAGTCACACATCACAACACACACACACACTGATGATACAATAGAGTCACACATCACAACAACACACACACACTGATGATACAATAGAGTCCAGTACTTGACTCTGGTGTTGTGATAATGTAGTAACAAGGATATATGTGTAGTATTGTCCAGTACTCGACTCTGGTGTTGTGATCGTGTAGTAACAAGTATATATGTGTAGTATTGTGGAGTACTTGACTCTGGTGTTGTGATAGTGTAGTAACAAGGATATATGTGTAGTATTGTCCAGTACTCGACTCTGGTGTTGTGATAGTGTAGTAACAAGTATATATGTGTAGTATTGTCCAGTACTTGACTCTGGTGTTGTAGTATTCAAAGACCACATGACTCGAAGCCGTAACTACTTTCATTGGTTTTGGTTTTCAAACCAAAATATGACATCAGAAACATCAGCTTTGAAAGGAGTCCACTGTATCCTCTCGTCCTCAGTCATCGCCAGGATTTCATTGTTCCTTTAGCTATGTAGAGAGTATTAAACTTCAAAACATGAACAAACTAATTTTTAACATGAATAACAAAAAAGAACAATATTTTTTAACTTTAAACACACATTGAAATATAAACCATTACAAACAAGGATACAATAAAGTACTATTGAAGCCTAAACATAAGTTGATACAGTTCT
This sequence comes from Callionymus lyra, assembly GCF_982586985.1. Lineage (NCBI taxonomy): Eukaryota > Metazoa > Chordata > Actinopteri > Syngnathiformes > Callionymidae > Callionymus > Callionymus lyra. Next base: position 5,125,402 of record NC_141820.1, on the reverse strand, counting down.
GTTGAATATAAATACAAGATCATAAAAAGTGTTTCAGTTCATCTCTAGACCTCTAGACAGTCTAGTCAGACTGACTCTCCTCATGGTCCTGGTTCAGTTTGGAGATGAAAGACAACGTTAACATGGTGGACTCAGAGATCCAGCTCAGAGTTCTACCCTCGTCCGTGTGGACCGATGCCTGGTCCTGGTCCTGGTCCATCGTGAGACCTGGTCCTGGTCCATCGTGAGACCTGGTCCTGGTCCATCGTGAGGCTCATGTTCAACTTCACGCATCGACGTCGAAGCTTCATCGACCGAGAAACTGTCGTCCAGCAACATGTTGTTAAAAGTCTCATGGATTGAGCGTCACAGGCATCCAGACCTGATCCTGGGATCTGGTCTCAATGAAGGTCTTCACTAACTGTGGATCTCAAGTGTTCTCTTCGTGATGGTCTCAACTTGTCCCTCAACACCTCCTTCACACGGTTCACTTCCGATAATGGATCCGTTTCTTTCTTATTTAGAAAAAAATCCAAATAAGACAATTATTTACAAATGACAGTTTTTATTCAAACGAAAGGGAATTAATTGATTTAAAGTATTTGGTGAACTCGGCAGGACTTGGTCCGCCTCCTGGTTTTATTAAGTTATCTTTTGTTAATATGATCAATGAAGTCACTCGCTTTAAAGTAATTTGTAAGTAAAGTTTATTGGTAAAGGTCTTTCTAGACCAGGGTCACAAAGTACTTTAACAAACAAAAAGAATACACAGTTAAAACTATAAAAGGTCAAGACACATAAGACAAACACACGAGTCCCAGAAAATCAGGGATATTGTGTAAATGATGTTTTAAACTTTCATTTCTCTGGGAGGTTTCAGCTCCATCTGAAAATCCACCGATGTTTTTCTAATTGACACTGTAACCACGACTACTGTACTTTTATTGGTCCAGCTGGACTGTGTGTTTTCTTCTTGTCGTCTTTTTGTGACGTGTGTTGCTGTCATTCTCGTCCTCGTGACGCGGATCTCGATCTGGGTTTGAAGCAGGTCAACAGGAGGGTTCCAGAACGTGACCCCTGTTGGTGAACGAGGGAAGCGCAGGAGACGGATTTTGAGAAGGTTGACCCGGTGGAGGAACTTCTCAGTTCCAGCCTGTAGGAGCAGGTGTTACATCAGGGTAACAGCCGTGAGTGACTTCTCAGTTTAAACAATTAGAATTACATCGTCACCGTTTCTGAAGGAAAGATTTACTTTACCTCGGTTTTTAAAGTTCCTACTTGTGCCTCTTAGATCTGCACGATATATAGAAAAAATAGCGATTTACATATGGAAAACATGTGAGATAATTTATAATTTTTTATTGTATAAATCAATCATTTCTTAAATGCTCACTTCGACCAATCAGTGTCACGTTCTGTAAAGTTGTCAATTTGTACTTCTATGTCTCGTTGTTGTTTACGTCTCCGTCCGTCTGTGAACTGTGCAGCTTGTTAGGCTCGGTTGCTATGGCGATGGAAGTAATGCTAACTTGTGATCTAGTCAAACACTAGTGATCTAGTCAAACACTAGTGATCCAGTGAAGTAATACTAACTTATGATCTAGTCAAACACTAGTGATCCAGTGAAGTAATACTAACTTATGATCTAGTCAAACACTAGTGATCCAGTGAAGTAATACTAATTTATGATCTAGTCAAACACTAGTGATCCAGTGAAGTAATACTAACTTGTGATCTAGTCAAACACTAGTGATCCAGTGAAGTAATACTAACTTGTGATCTAGTCAAACACTAGTGATCCAGTGAAGTAATACTAACTTATGATCTAGTCAAACACTAGTGATCCAGTGAAGTAATACTAACTTATGATCTAGTCAAACACTAGTGATCCAGTGAAGTAATACTAACTTATGATCTAGTCAAACACTAGTGATCCAGTGAAGTAATACTAATTTATGATCTAGTCAAACACTAGTGATCCAGTGAAGTAATACTAACTTGTGATCTAGTCAAACACTAGTGATCCAGTGAAGTAATGCTAACTTGTGATCTAGTCAAACACTAGTGATCCAGTGAAGTAATACTAACTTATGATCTAGTCAAACACTAGTGATCCAGTGAAGTAATACTAACTTGTGATCTAGTCAAACACTAGTGATCCAGTGAAGTAATACTAACTTATGATCTAGTCAAACACTAGTGATCCAGTGAAGTAATACTAACTTGTGATCTAGTCAAACACTAGTGATCCAGTGAAGTAATACTAACTTATGATCTAGTCAAACACTAGTGATCCAGTGAAGTAATACTAACTTATGATCTAGTCAAACACTTGTGATCCAGTGAAGTAATACTAACTTATGATCTAGTCAAACACTAGTGATCCAGTGAAGTAATACTAACTTGTGATCTAGTCAAACACTAGTGATCCAGTCACTCGTCTCTTTCAACCTCCTTTGTTAAAGCAACATATTGTAAGAACTTTTCATCTCGTCTCAGTTGTTTTCTTAGAAGATCGTGAACTTCTAAACAAACCTGTCCATCTTCACCGTATGCTAACGAGCTAAGTTGTTAGCGTCATTTATAAAGTGTTATGTGTGCGTCTTCACCGTATGCTAACGAGCTAAGTTGTTAGCGTCATTTATAAAGTGTTACGTGTGCGTCTTCACCGTATGCTAACGAGCTAAGTTGTTAGCGTCATTTATAAAGTGTTATGTGTGCGTCTTCACCGTATGCTAACGAGCTAAGTTGTTAGCGTCATTTATAAAGTGTTACGTGTGCGTCTTCACCGTATGCTAACGAGCTAAGTTGTTAGCGTCATTTATAAAGTGTTATGTGTGCGTGTACAAAGATTTATTATTGATTTATTGATATCACGACGCGCCGGCGGCTCCTCTCTGATGTCGCTCAGTTTGGCGGGAAACTTATAACTGAGCGTTATAAGAGATATTTTTCTACCATCATGTCGACACCGAAGCGTTGAAATAAACAAAAGGGAAATATCATTGTTTTCCTTCTTAACCCCCGGACCTACACTACTGTGCTCATTTTTGGGTGAAAGAAAAAAAATCGCATTAATATCGTAATTCAAGACACTAATATAATATCGCCCTTATCTACAATATCGTGCAGCCCAGAGTGGATGAAGTGCGATGGAAATAAAAGTCAGACTGACCCATTAACCGATCGTACCCGCACCAACCACATGGAGGTGGTCTTCACGGTGCAGCCGGAGCACCAGAGAAGATCTGTGACCACGAGCTTCGTCTCCGTCTGTCTCTCTGTATTTTCCCGTCACTGAGGAGCCAGTTATTCAAGTGTCTGGACTGACTGGACAACTGTAGCTGCTGCTGCTAAAAGAGGCTCTTTGTGGAGCCAGACAGATGGTGTGTGTGTGTGTGTGTGTGTGTGTGTGTGTGTGTGTGTGTGTGTGTGTGTGTGTGTGTGTGTGTGTGTGTGTGTCGCGGACGGAAGGATGAGGAAATGAAGCAAATGTTGATGATTTGGTCAATATGTGAGTCTTCCAGATACATTTCTTTAAAGCAATAAAACAAACATTGTTATTAACCAGCATCGACGTAAACAACTTCCGTATCCTGTACAATACTACGCATATATACTTGTTACTACACTATCACAACACCAGAGTCAAGTACTGGACAATACTACGCATATATACTTGTTAATACACTATCCCAACACCAGAGTCAAGTACTGGACAATACTACACATATATACTTGTTACTACACTATCACAACACCAGAGTCAAGTACTGGACAATACTACGCATATATACTTGTTAATACACTATCCCAACACCAGAGTCAAGTACTGGACAATACTACACATATATACTTGTTACTACACTATCACAACACCAGAGTCAAGTACTGGACAATACTACACATATATACTTGTTACTACACTATCACAACACCAGAGTCAAGTACTGGACAATACTACACATATATACTTGTTACTACACTATCACAACACCAAAGTCAAGTACTGGACAATACTACACATATATACTTGTTACTACACTATCACAACACCAGAGTCAAGTACTGGACAATACTACACATATATACTTGTTACTACACTATCACAACACCAGAGTCAAGTACTGGACAATACTACACATATATACTTGTTACTACACTATCACAACACCAGAGTCAAGTACTGGACAATACTACACATGTATTCTTGTTACTACACTATCACAACACCAGAGTCAAGTACTAGACAATACTACACATGTATTCTTGTTACTACACTATCACAACACCAGAGTCAAGTACTGGACAATACTACACATGTATTCTTGTTACTACACTATCACAACACCAGTGTCAAGTACTGGACAATACTACACATATATACTTGTTACTACACTATCACAACACCAATGTCAAGTACTGGACAATACTACACATATATACTTGTTACTACACTATCACAACACCAGAGTCAAGTACTGGACAATACTACACATATATCCTTGTTACTACACTATCACAACACCAGAGTCAAGTACTGGACAATACTACACATGTATTCTTGTTACTACACTATTACAACACCAGAGTCAAGTACTAGACAATACTACACATGTATTCTTGTTACTACACTATCACAACACCAGAGTCAAGTACTGGACAATACTACACATGTATTCTTGTTACTACACTATCACAACACCAGAGTCAAGTACTGGACAATACTACACATGTATTCTTGTTACTACACTATCACAACACCAGATTCAAGTACTGGACAATACTACACATATATCCTTGTTACTACACTATCACAACACCAGAGTCAAGTACTGGACAATACTACACATGTATTCTTGTTACTACACTATCACGATATATCATTATGTATTGTATCGTCATTCGCACATACCTGTTACTACAATACTGGGGCAAGTATACAATAAACTGAGATACTGTTAGAACAACTATATATATTTCATTTCTTTTAAACAATTTAATTGTAGGAAAATTGTCATCTTATAGTGAACACACAAGAAGATGACAAAGATGACGACACATGATCTATATTTGTACTACACAAGAAAAGACATACAAGCATTTGCAGGATTTGAATAATCTATAATATTTTCACTGTGAATATTTGTATGTTAATAGATAATTAATGTCCATTTATTCATATTGTGAAAAAAATGTTGCGATATTTAAAGTGTATCAATATTTTCTTACATCCCTAGTTTTAACCAGATGTGTAGAGAAGGTCACTTGTTCAAATCCCATGATGCATTGTTAATCTTTGATCTTCTCAGCACCTGACAATGTCCCATGATTCAGCGTTGAATACATTTGTACTGCATGTACTATGATGAGTCCGAGCCTCTCGATATCAAACATTAAATCCTTGTATTGTTCAGGGATCACAACTTCCACTTGTTTTTTACATTTTCAAAGTCATTCGTCTCCAGAACTTTCTTCCAGAGGGTTTGAAAGTCAACACGTCTGCATGAATCCTTCTTATTTGTCGTTTCTTTGTTTGAGATCCTGGAGGCGACGAAACTGGTTTGGACTATTTTGCTACATGTTGTCCAACTATATGAGACATATTTAAAGTAGCAGAGAGCCACTGTTTTAGTGCAACACATGCAGATTATTCAAGAGGAACTTGACCAACTCAAGCTTTACTGTCATCAGCTGACGAACAACATCAATGTCTTGTGTTATTACTCACGGATTGACCTATTTTTTCTATGGTCTGTTAGTTTATTCTTCTTGAAATAATGCAGCACAAGTGTTGGTGTGAGAAACGTATACTTAAATGTGTTTGATGATAATAAACATGGTCGACCTTATTACCTTATGTGGCCATGGCAGTAATTTTAGGAAAAATTCAGTATAAATGCAATAATAAAACAATTTTCAACTGTAATTAAACAATTTTCAACTATAATCAAACAATTTTCAACTGTAATTAAACAATTTTCAACTTTAATCAAACATTTTTCAACTGTAAACAAACAATTTTCAACTGTAATTAAACAATTTTCAACTATAATCAAACAATTTTCAACTATAATCAAACAATTTTCAACTGTAATTAAACAATTTTCAACTTTAATCAAACATTTTTCAACTGTAAACAAACAATTTTCAACTGTAATTAAACAATTTTCAACTATAATCAAACAATTTTCAACTATAATCAAACAATTTTCAACTATAATCAAACAATTTTCAACTGTAATCCAACAATTTTCAACTATAAACAAACATTTTTCAATTATAATCAAACAATTTTCAACTTTAATCAAACATTTTTCAACTATTAACAAACATTTTTCAACCGTAAACAAACAATTTTCAACTATAATCAAACAATTTTCAACTTTAATCAAACAATTTTCAACTATAATCAAACAATTTTCAACTATAATCAAACCATTTTCAACTATAATCAAACAATTTTCAACTATAATCAAACAATTTTCAACTATAATCAAACAATTTTCAACTATAATCAAACAATTTTCAACTATAATCAAACAATTTTCAACTATAATCAAACAATTTTCAACTTTAATTAAACAATTTTCAACTTTAATCAAACAATTTTCAACTTTAATCAAACAATTTTCAAATATAATCAAACAATTTTAAACTATAATCAAACAATTTTCAACTATAATCCAACAATTTTCAACTATAATCAAACAATTTTCAACTATAATCAAACAATTTTCAACTTTAATCAAACAATTTTCAACTTTAATCAAACAATTTTCAACTATAATCAAACAATTTTCAACTATAATCAAACAATTTTCAACTATAATCAAACAATTTTCAACTTTAATCAAACAATTTTCAACTATAATCAAACAATTTTCAACTATAATCAAACAATTTTCAACTATAATCAAACGATTTTCAACTTTAATCAAACAATTTTCAACTTTAATCAAACAATTTTCAACTTTAATCAAACAATTTTCAACTTTAATCAAACAATTTTCAACTATAATCAAACAATTTTCAACTATAATCAAACAATTTTCAACTATAATCAAACAATTTTCAACTATAATCAAACAATTTTCAACTATAATCAAACAATTTTCAACTATAATCAAACAATTTTCAACTATAATCAAACAATTTTCAACTTTAATTAAACAATTTTCAACTTTAATCAAACAATTTTCAACTTTAATCAAACAATTTTCAAATATAATCAAACAATTTTAAACTATAATCAAACAATTTTCAACTATAATCCAACAATTTTCAACTATAATCAAACAATTTTCAACTATAATCAAACAATTTTCAACTTTAATCAAACAATTTTCAACTATAATCAAACAATTTTCAACTATAATCAAACAATTTTCAACTTTAATCAAACAATTTTCAACTATAATCAAACAATTTTCAACTATAATCAAACAATTTTCAACTATAATCAAACAATTTTCAACTATAATCAAACAATTTTCTACTTTAATTAAACAATTTTCAACTTTAATCAAACAATTTTCAACTTTAATCAAACAATTTTCAACTATAATCAAACAATTTTCAACTATAAACAAACATTTTTCAATTATAATCAAACAATTTTCAACTTTAATCAAACATTTTTCAACTATTAACAAACATTTTTCAACCGTAAACAAACAATTTTCAACTATAAAAACACTATATTTTATACATTAAAGAATCAGAGAGAAAAACAGTTTTTATTTATATTTCTGCCTCCTTTTCATACTTTTCTATCTTACTGAACACAAGATTCACTTCATAGTTAAACGTATTTTATTTAGTTGTGAAAGAATTATTGACGCTTCATAACATTTACTTTATCCTTAAGTGTGTCATGTTATTAATGATATATTATCATTACCTACGTCATGTGACCATTTAAGTGATGTCACATGAACATGAACATCATGTGTGTCACTTGAGTCATGTAGTCTTGTACAGTGTTATCTTCTATCAAACGTTTCTTCTGTTCCTCAGGCGTGAAGGACACGAACATGTTGCTGTAGCTGGAGGTCCGTGTGGCTAGCAGCGGCGGCGCAGGACGGAATCTGCCGCGGATCGTTTAGGTTTGAACTCTTGACGGCTCACAATCATGGGCAACACGGCCACCAAGTTCAGGAAGGCACTGGTGAGCGGCGACGAGGTCCTGGCCTGCCAGCTGTACGAGGGCAACCCTCAGTTCAGAGACGGGTTCGATCCCAACGTGTCCTACGGAGAGCAATACCAGCACAACACGGCACTGCACTACGTCTGTCGCCACGCCATGACTCGTCTTCTCAGGTGATTTACTGTTTATACCGTTTACAGATGACTATGAGTGTGTGTTCAGAACCTGTTGATGCGTGTCACGATACATTGATACCATATATAGTAATAGTGTAGTAACAAGTGTATATGTGTAGTATTGTCCAGTACTTGATTCTGGTGTTGTGATAGTGTAGTAACAAGTATATATGTGTAGTATTGTCCAGTACTTGACTCTGGTGTTGTAGTATTTAAAGACCACATGACTCGAAGCCGTAACTACTTTCATTGGTTTTGGTTTTCAAACCAAAATATGACATCAGAAACATCAGCTTTGAAAGGAGTCCACTGTATCCTCTCGTCCTCAGTCATCGCCAGGATTTCATTGTTCCTTTAGCTATGTAGAGAGTATTAAACTTCGAAACATGAATAAACTAATTTTTAACATGAATAACAAAAAAGAACAATATTTTTTAACTTTAAACACACATTGAAATATAAACCATTACAAACAAGGATACAATAAAGTACTATTGAAGCCTAAACATAAGTTGATACAGTTCTGTTGAATATAAATACAAGATCATAAAAATTGTCCAGTACTTGATTCTGGTGTTGTGATAGTGTAGTAACAAGTATATATGTGTAGTATTGTCCAGTACTTGACTCTGGTGTTGTGATAGTGTAGTAACATGTATATATGTGTAGTATTGTCCAGTACTTGACTCTGGTGTTGTGATAGTGTAGTAACAAGTATATATGTGTAGTATTGTCCAGTACTTGACTCTGGTGTTGTGATAGTGTAGTAACAAGTATATATGTGTAGTATTGTCCAGTACTTGATTCTGGTGTTGTGATAGTGTAGTAACATGTATATATGTGTAGTATTGTCCAGTACTTGACTCTGGTGTTGTGATAGTGTAGTAACAAGTTTATATGTGTAGTATTGTCCAGTACTTGACTCTGGTGTTGTGATAGTGTAGTAACAAGTATATATGTGTAGTATTGTCCAGTACTTGATTCTGGTGTTGTGATAGTGTAGTAACAAGTATATATGTGTAGTATTGTCCAGTACTTGACTCTGGTGTTGTGATAGTGTAGTAACAAGAATACATGTGTAGTATTGTCCAGTACTTGATTCTGGTGTTGTGATAGTGTAGTAACAAGTATATATGTGTAGTATTGTCCAGTACTTGATTCTGGTGTTGTGATAGTGTAGTAACAAGTATATATGTGTAGTATTGTCCAGTACTTGACTCTGGTGTTGTGATAGTGTAGTAACAAGTATATATGTGTAGTATTGCCCAGTACTTGACTCTGGTGTTGTACTATTTACAGACCACATGACTCTTGACGAAGTCGTAACTACTTTCATTTGTTTTCAAACCAAAATATGTCCAAACATCAGCTTTAAAAGCTGCTGGAGTCACTGTATCCTCTCGTCCTCAGTCACCGCATTCATTCTTCCTTTAGCTGCAGAAGACGTAATGACTGCTGCCATCAAGAGGCTAGGGGTTTAATTGCAAGACAAAAATGTACAAACGCTGTGAATATTGTAAAAATAATAAAATAAAATAAAAAAAATCTATTTTTATTTTATACACAATTTAAAGCTTTATCATAGTTATTTTATAGTTTAAAAATATGTTTTTTTGTGATATTTAAGTGTATCAATATCTTCTTACAACACTATCCTCATATCATACTTATTTGATCATATACACACTTAATAGAAATATAAACCTTGAGCAAACTATGATAAAAAATAAAAAAACAAGATATATGTATAAATATTCAGATGTTACAGGTGTTACCATTTTAAGTACAGCGAATACGACTGTTGCCGTGGTAACGATCACATTTATAAGTGGGTCAATTCCCTGAGTCGGCAAAATTATGGATTGAAATCCAGTTGTTTACGAGTCATGTGAGGACACGAGCTGAACAGACGTTCAACAGATCAATCCAATAAAGAATCCGATCAGAGACTCCAGAAGAACACGGTGGTTCAGCAACAATAACACTCAGTACGTCTGTGTTTTATGAGAAGAAATGCCAGACTTTCATTACCCGTCTATTCACCCGGTGGACTGGACCCGGGCCTGTGTGGAGGGGGCGGTCGGGTCACGTGGTCTGGTCTTTGTTAGTGGGGCCCAGTGGGGTTCTGCAGTCACAGATTGTGACGAGTGAGCGACGGATCGCGATCCAGAGTGACGAGAACTCGCTTCACTGCAGCTCGGACGTCTTGAACTGAACATACTACTCGTTTTCTATGTTGAGTAAATGAAGTTATAGTACACGATGTTACTGGATACTTCAAAGAGCACTACACAAACAAAGCAACCAAACGTAATACATACAGAACGCATAAAAAATAAAATATTTATATATATACTGTATATATATATATATATATATTTGAACCCAATAATTAATATAATACGATAAAAATAACATCAAATTAAATCAATTGTAAATACAATTATGGAGAAATACTATTGTGACTCGCATCACCGTGGTGTTACTGCGCCAGTCGCCTTGGTGTTACTCCGCCAGTCGCCGTGGTGTTACTCCGCCAGTCGCCGTGGTGTTACTCCGCCAGTCGCCGTGGTGTTACTCCACCAGTCGCCGTGGTGTTACTCCGCGAATCGCCGTGGTGTTACTCCGCCAGTCGGTTGGTGTTACTCCTCCAGTCGGCGTGGTTTTACTGCGCCAGTCGCCGTGGTGTTACTCCGCCAGTCGGTTGGTGTTACTCCGCCAGTCGCCGTGGTTTTACTGCGCCAGTCGCCGTGGTGTTACTCCGCCAGTCGGTTGGTGTTACTCCTCCAGTCGGCGTGGTGTTACTCCTCCAGTCGGCGTGGTGTTACTCCGCCAGTCGCCGTGGTGTTACTCCTCCAGTCGGCGTGGTGTTACTCCTCCAGTCGGCGTGGTGTTACTCCGCCAGTCGGCGTGGTGTTACTCCTCCAGTCGGCGTGGTGTTACTCCTCCAGTCGGCGTGGTGTTACTCCGCCAGTCGCCGTGGTTTTACTGCGCCAGTCGCCGTGGTGTTACTCCGCCAGTCGGCGTGGTGTTACTCCGCCAGTCGCCGTGGTGTTACTCCTCCAGTCGCCGTGGTGTTACTCCGCCAGTCGGTTGGTGTTACTCCTCCAGTCGGCGTGGTGTTACTCCGCCAATCGCCGTGGTGTTACTTTGCAAAGTATCACTTCATTTTAAACCCTGTACAAGGACAATAAACACACAATTGTTGCACTTGTCGTCGCTGCTAAAGTCTCAACACTTTATTGATACCAAAGTCTCTCATCAGAGAACATAAAACACGCCTCATTAGCTAACAGGTGTTACTCCGTCACATTGAAGTTTACTCCGCCAGTCACATTGAAGTTTACTCCGCCAGTCACATTGATGTTACTCCGCCAGTCGCCGTGGTGTTACTCCGCCAGTCGCCTTGGTGTTACTCTGCGAATCGCGGTGGTGTTACTCCTCCTGTCGCATTGGTGTTACTCCGCCAGTCGCCTTGGTGTTACTCTGCGAATCGCGGTGGTGTTACTCCTCCTGTCGCATTGGTGTTACTCCACCAGTCGCTGTGGTGTTACTCCGCCAGTCGCCGTGGTGTTACTCCGCCAGTCGCCGTGGTGTTACTCCGCCAGTCACCGTGGTGTTACTCCGCCAGTCGCCGTGGTGTTACTCCTCCAGTCGCATTGATGTTACTCCGCCAGTCGCTGTGGTATTACTGCGCCAGTCGCCGTGGTGTTACTCCGCCAGTCGCCGTGGTGTTACTCCGCCAGTCGCCGTGGTGTTACTCCGCCAGTCGCCGTGGTGTTACTCCTCCAGTCGCATTGATGTTACTCCGCCAGTCGCTGTGGTATTACTGCGCCAGTCGCCGTGGTGTTACTCCGCCAGTCGCCGTGGTGTTACTCCTCCAGTCGCATTGATGTTACTCCGCCAGTCGCTGTGGTATTACTGCGCCAGTCGCCGTGGTGTTACTCCGCCAGTCGCCGTGGTGTTACTCCACCAGTCGCCGTGGTGTTACTCCGCCAGTCGCCGTGGTGTTACTCTGCGAATCGCCGTGGTGTTACTCCGCCAGTCGCCGTGGTGTTACTCCGCCAATCGCCGTGGTGTTACTTTGCAAAGTATCACTTCATTTTAAACCCTGTACAAGGACAATAAACACACAATTGTTGCACTTGTCGTCGCTGCTAAAGTCTCAACACTTTATTGATACCGAAGTCTCTCATCAGAGAACATAAAACACGCCTCATTAGCAGCAACAACAGCAGCTCTGCGTCACCAGCAAACTTGTTTATTTTGGTGAGGAATGAACGAGGAGGAGGAGAGAACATTGTGTAAATAATGATTAATTTTTCTCAACGTTTATGATTTGATATCTATGTCACCGTTTACACATGTAGACGTTGACACACCTAGTTGCGTTAAGCACTTAATATCTATTATATTGTGTGTCTAGTTTCCATCTTTTTGACTAACAATCAACAGGAAATGGTTATCTAGGGTCTGACCAACCCACAGACTCCACATCCTTCCAGAACTCTGTCCCTCGGGAAGATTTAGTTCAATAAACCTTCTTTATATGAGCCAGTGACTATCAGTGAGGTTCTGACTTGTTACTGTGACATAAATATAGAGACATTCTAATGTGAATCTGCTCATACATAGCTCGTCATATTGTGTAATTGATTTTAAATGTGTACGTCTGGTCTTTAATGAGAAGCTGAAGGAGAAATAATGACTTGGTGACTCAGTTCTACATCCTGTACTTGTGGTAACCGGTCTTGAAGTACCGTCGAACATTGAATATTTGAAAAATACAATCTTGACCTGAGATGATTGAATTGTTTCAACACATCTTTCACTGACTTTTCCCTTCGCAGCAGTGAGGTACTTCACAACAACACTCCGTCTCCGTGTTTGACCTTAAACAAATAATCCTGTTTCACTGTTTGTTTTGGTTCTCTGAAGTCACATGAGCACTCATGCATGTTCTTAACTGATCTGGTCTGAACATCAGCAAGCATCCTCTGTTACGTACATTTCTCTGTTTGATGGATCTGATGGATGACCAACATCACACTTGATAGAATCAACGTATAACACTAGTATGACCAACATCACACTTGATAGAATCAACATATAACAGTAGTATGACCAACATCACACTTGATAGAATCAACGTATAACACTAGTATGACCAACATCACACTTGATAGAATCAACGTATAACACTAGTATGACCAACATCACACTTGATAGAATCAACATATAACACTAGTATGACCAACATCACACTTGATAGAATCAACGTATAACACTAGTATGACCAACATCACACTTGATAGAATCAACGTATAACACTAGTATGACCAACATCACACTTGATAGAATCAACGTATAACACTAGTATGACCAACATCACACTTGATAGAATCAACATATAACACTAGTATGACCAACATCACACTTGATAGAATCAACATATAACACTAGTATGACCAACATCACACTTGATAGAATCAACATATAACACTAGTATGACCAACATCACACTTGATAGAATCAACATATAACACTAGTATGACCAACATCACACTTGATAGAATCAACGTATAACACTAGTATGACCAACATCACACTTGATAGAATCGACGTATAACACTAGTATGACCTACATCACACTTGATAGAATCAGCATATAACACTAGCATGACCAACATCACACTTGATAGAATCAACATATAACACTAGCATGACCAACATCACACTTGATAGAATCAACGTATAACACTAGTATGACCAACATCACACTTGATAGAATCAACATATAACACTAGCATGACCAACATCACACTTGATAGAATCAACATATAACACTAGCATGACCAACATCACACTTGATAGAATCAACATATAACACTAGTATGACCAACATCACACTTGATAGAATCAACATATAACACTAGTATGACCAACATCACACTTGATAGAATCAACGTATAACACTAGTATGACCAACATCACACTTGATAGAATCAACGTATAACACTAGTATGACCAACATCACACTTGATAGAATCAACATATAACAGTAGTATGACCAACATCACACTTGATAGAATCAACATATAACACTAGTATGACCAACATCACACTTGATAGAATCAACATATAACACTAGTATGACCAACATCACACTTGATAGAATCAACATATAACACTAGTATGACCAACATCACACTTGATAGAATCAACATATAACACTAGTATGACCAACATCACACTTGATAGAATCAACGTATAACACTAGTATGACCAACATCACACTTGATAGAATCAACGTATAACACTAGTATGACCAACATCACACTTGATAGAATCAACATATAACAGTAGTATGACCAACATCACACTTGATAGAATCAACATATAACACTAGTATGACCAACATCACACTTGATAGAATCAACATATAACACTAGTATGACCAACATCACACTTGATAGAATCGACGTATAACACTAGTATGACCTACATCACACTTGATAGAATCAGCATATAACACTAGCATGACCAACATCACACTTGATAGAATCAACATATAACACTAGTATGACCAACATCACACTTGATAGAATCAACGTATAACACTAGTATGACCAACATCACACTTGATAGAATCAACATATAACACTAGCATGACCAACATCACACTTGATAGAATCAACATATAACACTAGCATGACCAACATCACACTTGATAGAATCAACATATAACACTAGCATGACCAACATCACACTTGATAGAATCAACATATAACACTAGCATGACCAACATCACACTTGATAGAATCAACGTATAACACTAGTATGACCAACATCACACTTGATAGAATCAACATATAACACTAGCATGACCAACATCACACTTGATAGAATCAACATATAACACTAGCATGACCAACATCACACTTGATAGAATCAACGTATAACACTAGTATGACCAACATCACACTTGATAGAATCAACATATAACACTAGCATGACCAACATCACACTTGATAGAATCAACATATAACACTAGTATGACCAACATCACACTTGATAGAATCAACATATAACACTTCCCGTAGGCTACGGACAACTTTTAATTATTAATATCGCACAAAAAAAATTAACTTGAGCATTTCAGAAACTTTGCGATTTAAAAATGGATTCTATTAAATCCTGATGTCGATTTAAGAAAAATAATTGTTCAGTCCAACGCCAATGTAAAGAACAAAGGTGTTGTTTTCCTTTCACTGTATTGAACAAACTAAAGTATTTGCGTACATGATTACAGTAGTAGTAGTGTGATGACAGTAGTACTCGAGTGACCTCAGTGCATTACTCGAGTGTGTAACCTGACCTCGTGCGGAAGGAGGTCAAACCAGGAGATGGAGGCACAACAAGAGTGTCTGTTTTTAACCTGCAGGATAATCAGGTCTTGACACAGAAGCTAATTCAGCGACTCGACAGTCGGTCGTTGACCTCTGCCCTCCTCCCTCCGTCTGTTCATTACTTCTGGAGAACCAGCATCGTCCGTCCATCTCCTCGTGAGTCCGTTCGGCGAAATGCGACTCCACTCACGAACGTGTTGCACTGGCAGCTCAGTGAACCGGTCGCTGAGCTATTTGTGTCTCTTCCGACCTATAATGGTCCAGGGAGGCTGGAGCTCGCAGGAAGTGCTGCTTTGTTCCAGACGCTGGGATGGACGGAAACGGAAACGCAAGGAGACAGAATTAAAGACTTCAGAGGAACTTTCCTGTTTGTGTTCCTGTTATGTTTGAGATTTAATCGTAGCTCTGCTGCTGAATCCTAATCTTACCGTACTCTTGTAAATATTTGATCGTATCACGCATTCTGTACGTTTTCCTTCTCTTTAAATTCATGCAGTTATTATTAGACAATATTGTTAATGTGTTATAACGGGCGTTCAAGTAAAAGTCATCATGCTCGGAGTGTAGTTTTTATTTTCATTGTATTCATAACATAAAACTGCATAAAAAACATTTTTGTATTATTCTTTACGAAGAATGTTTGGGAATAATATATTTTTATCAGTTTTTTATGGTATGAATATTAATGAATAGTACATTAATAAAAAATAAAAAAAGAATTATTTTTTATTAACATGAAAATATTCACTGAATTTGTTCATTTTTGTGTTGCAATTATATTTCCGGCCTCTAGATAGCAGCAGTCATTATGTCCTGCGCAGCTGAAAGAACAATAAAATCCTGCGAGATCCCGGCGATGACTGAGTACGAGAGGCTGCTTTTAAAGCGGATGTTTGGACATATTTTGGTTTGAAAACAAATGAAAGTAGTTACGACTTCGTCAAGAGTCACGTGGTCTGTAAATACTACAACACCAGAGTCAAGTACTGGACAATACTACACATGTATACTTGTTACTACACTATCACAACACCAGAGTCAAGGACTGGACAATACTACACATATATACTTGTTACTACACTATCACAACACCAGAGTCAAGTACTGGACAATACTACACATATATACTTGTTACTACACTATCACAACACCAGAGTCAAGTACTGGACAATACTACACATATATACTTGTTACTACACTATCACAACACCAGAGTCAAGTACTGGACAATACTACACATATATACTTGTTACTACACTATCACAACACCAGAGTCAAGTACTGGACAATACTACACATATATACTTGTTACTACACTATCACAACACCAGAGTCAAGTATTGGACAATACTACACATATATACTTGTTACTACACTATCACAACACCAGAGTCAAGTACTGGACAATACTACACATATATACTTGTTACTACACTATCACAATACCAGAGTCAAGTACTGGACAATACTACACATATATACTTGTTACTACACTATCACAACACCAGAGTCGAGTATTGGACAATACTACACATATATACTTGTTACTACACTATCACAACACCAGAGTCAAGTACTGGACAATACTACCCATATATACTTGTTACTACACTATCACAACACCAGAGTCAAGTACTGGACAATACTACACATATATACTTGTTACTACACTATCACAACACCAGAGTCAAGTACTGGACAATACTACACATATATACTTGTTACTACACTATCACAACACCAGAGTCGAGTATTGGACAATACTACACATATATACTTGTTACTACACTATCACAACACCAGAGTCAAGTACTGGACAATACTACCCATATATACTTGTTACTACACTATCACAACACCAGAGTCAAGTACTGGACAATACTACACATATATACTTGTTACTACACTATCACAACACCAGAGTCAAGTACTGGACAATACTACACATATATACTTGTTACTACACTATCACAACATCAGAGTCAAGTAGTGGACAATACTACACATATATACTTGTTACTACACTATCACGACACCAGAGTCAAGTACTGGACAATACTACACGTATATACTTGTTACTACACTATCACAACACCAGAGTCAAGTACTGGACAATACTACATGTATATACTTGTTACTACACTATCACAACACCAGAGTCAAGTACTGGACAATACTACACATATATACTTGTTGCTACACTATCACAACACCAGAGTCAAGTACTGGACAATACTACACATATATACTTGTTACTACACTATCACAACACCAGAGTCAAGTACTGGACAATACTACACATATATACTTGTTACTACACTATCACAACACCAGAGTCAAGTACTGGACAATACTACAAGTATATCCTTGTTACTAAAGTATCATAATATATATTATTGTAATCCTTGCCAATTGTTTATGAAAACATGGTTCAATTGTGAAAGTCACTTGAAATGAAGCTGTAAAACATAAACTCTTAGTAGATATTAATCTTATTTCCACACCACATATGGTACAGTATTTTAATTGTTTGAGATTTGTTTGCAAAATAACCACTTGAGGAATTTAAACCTTGTTGAAATAATAAAAGTTATGATTTGATTAAAACAACTCTGGTCTAAGTTATATTGACTTCACTCTACTCTTTAAATACGGCCTGTATCAAAATGAGCCTTTAATGAAGTTTCTTGAAACAATATGTGGTACTTTGTTACAACAGGCTTTTAGATGTAACACAACTGCAGCTCAATCATCCACACGAGTGTGTGCGCACACTCCAGTTTTGTTCCTCTGTGATGCAGGAATAGTCAATATTTATGTCCTGTGATGCGACGACTAAAACACACACTTTGTTCCCGTCCTCGTGCAGGTCCTTCTTGTTCAGTAAAGAAGGAAATCCAAACAAGCGCAACGTTCACAACGAGACGTGTCTTCATGTGCTGTGCCAAGGACCGCAGATCCTCTTGCTGCCAGAGGGGGCGCTGTCACCGCGACTGGCCCACTCGTACAGGGACGAGCAGCGTCGCGCCGACTGTCTTCAGGTGAGTGTCGTCCTGGACCGAGTTTATGACTCGTCCTGGACCGAGTTTATGACTCGTCCTGGACCGAGTTTATGACTCGTCCTGGACCGAGTTTTATGACTCATGAGTCAAATGATCGAGTCGAGTCATCAGAGTCCATGAGAAAGATGTAGTGATTCGAGTTATTAGTGAGTTTATGAAGGAGCGTCAACAAGGACGTGTCAATAATGAATATCTTTACAATTAATGTGTGTTTTTCGTGATATATTTTGTATTGAGTAGCTTCGTCCTCTTGGGTCACATGATGAAATGGTTAATAGAAGTCTAAGACCATGGTTCTCAGTCAGAAAAGAGTTGAATGTCTAGTTTGTTCAAAGATTGAGATTTAAAAAAACAAACAGTTTATAGTCTGAGAATAACCTTTTCAACTCGAGTCAAATGTTTTTCTACTATAATAACTGATTGCGATCGATTATGCGCATAAAAATCGTCAATAGATTTAGAAATAAATAAAGTCTAGATCTGCCAGTAGAAGTAAACCTGTACATCTAAGACCAGTGGAGCGTGAGCAGATATTACAATACTTCAATAATCAGAATAAGATGCTAATGGTTCACAGTTGTTGCCTCAGTTCTAGTCCGAGAAGTTTCCTGGCTGAGAGTTTGTGTTTCTTTAAAAACAGTTTGACTTTAACTATCTTTTCCTCTCAATAGGGAGAGAAATAAAACTTTGTTGTTTAATAATTCTCTCTATTATATGGTCATTATAAACATTACCGAGGTGAGCAGAGTTCACTGCAGTCTGAGGATCACTTTATTTGAAATATGTGCTTATCTTGGCCTTATCTCCTTGTTTCTGTCACGTTGTTTAGACTCATTAAGTCATGTGACCGTGGGTTTCCTCCTCAGATGATCCTGAGCTGGTCGGGAGCCAGGCTGGAGGGAGGTCAGTACGAGAAGGCCAACGTCAATTCAACCGACAACCACCACAGCACTTGTCTGCATTATGCTGCTGCTGCTGGCATGAAGAGCTGTGTGGAGGTGAGAGAGCTGAGCTAGAAGCTTGAAGTCAAATGATACTTTTGCTTCATGTGGCAAATAAGTTACATTTCAACTATAATCAAACAATTTTCAACTATAATCAAACAATTTTTAACTATAATCAAACAATTTTCAACTATAATCAAACAATTTTTAACTATAATCAAACGATTTTTAACTATAATCAAACAATTTTTAACTATAATCAAACTATTTTTAACTATAATCAAACAATTTTCAACTATAATCAAACAATTTTTAACTATAATCAAACAATTTTCAACTATAATCAAACAATTTTCAACTATAATCAAACAATTTTTAACTATAATCAAACAATTTTTAACTATAATCAAACAATTTTTAACTATAATCAAACAATTTTCAACTATAATCAAACAATTTTTAACTATAATCAAACGATTTTCAACTATAATCAAACAATTTTTATCTATAATCAAACAATTTTCAACAATAATCAAACAATTTTCAACTATAATCAAACAATTTTTAACTATAATCAAACAATTTTCAACTAAAATCAAACAATTTTCAATTATAATCAAACAATTTTCAACTAAAATCAAACAATTTTCAACTAAAATCAAACAATTTTTAACTATAATCAAACGATTTTTAACTATAATCAAACAATTTTTAACTATAATCAAACAATTTTCAACTACAATCAAACAATTTTTAACTATAATCAAACAATTTTTAACTATAATCAAACAATTTTTAACTATAATCAAACAATTTTCAACTATAATCAAACAATTTTTAACTATAATCAAACGATTTTTAACTATAATCAAACAATTTTTAACTATAATCAAACAATTTCTAACTATAATCAAACAATTTTCAACTATAATCAAACAATTTTTAACTATAATCAAACAATTTTCAACTATAATCAAACAATTTTCAACTATAATCAAACAATTTTTAACTATAATCAAACAATTTTCAACTATAATCAAACAATTTTCAACTATAATCAAACAATTTTAACTATAATCAAACAATGTTCAACTATTTTCAACTAAAATCAAACAATTTTCAACTATAATCAAACAATTTTAACTATAATCAAACAATTTTCAACTATAATCAAACAATTTCAACTATAATCAAACAATTTTCAACTATAATCAAACAATTTTCAACTATAATCAAACTATTTCAACTATAATCAAACAATGTTCAACTATTTTCAACTAAAATCAAACAATTTTCAACTATAATCAAACAATTTTCAACTATAATCAAACAATTTTAACTATAATCAAACAATTTTCAACTATAATCAAACAATTTCAACTATAATCCAACAATTTTCAACTATAATCAAACAATTTTCAATTATAATCAAACAATTTTCAACTATAATCAAACAATTTTAACTATAATCAAACAATTTTAACTATAATCCAACAATTTTCAACTATAATCAAACAATTTTCAACTGTAGTCAACAACAATAATATCTTCCTCCTCTCTCTATCTTCTCTCTCTTCCTTCTCTCTCTCCCTTCTCTCTTCCTTCTCTCTCTCTTCCTTCTCTCTCTCTTCCTTCTCTCTCTCTATCTTCTCTCTCTTCCTTCTCTCTCTCTATCTTCTCTCTCTTCCTTCTCTCTCTCTTCCTTCTCTCTCTTCCTCCTCTCTCTTCCTCCTCTCTCTTCCTCCACCCTCTCCATTGATCTCCTCTGATGTTCCTCACAGCTTCTCATCCAGAGTGAGGCGGATCTCTTCGTGGAGGACGAGGACAGGTTGACTCCATGCGATCACGCCGAGCGACACCATCACACGGATCTGGCCCTCAGCCTGGAGTCGCAGATGGTTTTCTCCTCGTCGACGGCGCCTCCTCACTCAGACGCTCACGGGGAGACGTCTCTGATGCACTTCAAGGAGGTGAGGCTCGTGACACCGTCTCATAAGTTTGTTCAAGCCATCTTCCATCTACATCACTGATCTGATCCAGCCTTACACCCCAGCTCGGGCTCTGAGGTCTGTGGATCAGAATCTACTGATGGTTCCTCGCACACGGTTCAGGACCAGAGGAGAGAAATCTTTTCAGGCTGTTGCTCCTAAGCTTTGGAACAATCTTCTCTCTCTTTGCTCTTGATGATCTACTGACTCCTTTAAGAAACATCTTAAGACGTTTCTATTTGTTCAGGCTTTTCCTTGAATTTCTGGAACTCCTGTGTTGTTCTCAGTATTATCTTGATCTTTAAAGTATGTACTTTTTTGAGTATTGTTTTGATTGTTTAAGCGCTTTGTGACCCTGGTCTCGAAAAGCGCTATATAAATAAATATTACTTACTTACTTACTTACTTCCAAAAAACAGCTGTTTTTGTTTGACACACGGCTGATCCAATCAAATCTCTTAGTGCACCACTCAATGGGCGGAGCTTGTGACAAAGAAAGCGTCCGATTGGTTGATGTTTAAACCAGTGGTCCAATCAGCTGGAGCTTCACTGACATTTATAAATTACTTAAGTGACGATCAGGAAAAATTGACTTTGCTCGAAACAATTAATTAATAGATTTTTTTCTTTATTAAATACTTTTTAGTAAATTAATGTCATCAAAATATTAGATTAATTTAACATTTCTAATGTTGAAACAGATATTTATATTATGATGAAATGTTCTTTTTTATATATCTTTTAATCCAATATTAAAAAAAAAATTCAATTCAATTCAAGAATACATTAAAAAAAAAGAAATTTACTTTAAAATGCAATATAATAATAATGTCAGTATTATACCATCATTTTTATGTTGAATGAAAGAGTCTACAAATAAAAAGATCATTTTGATTTTGAAAATATTTTATTTTTTCAATGCAATACGAATAAATAAATGTATAAAGTAATGAATTAAAATCCTTTAAAAAAAACTTTATTGCCACTAATGTACGAACAAAACATCCGTGTATTTTCAATGGAATCGATTCAAAGCATTTAAAAGCTCAATATTCTGGTGGTTCTGATCCTCTTCATGTCACTCACGCCTTCTAAGGTTTGACTTGGATCTTCATCCATCGCAGGCTCTTCATAACTCGCTCGAGGATCTTCTCCTACTTCCTGTTTCTGCATCCGATCGCGATCAGACACATTCATTGTCGTGAACATCACGACACAGTTTGCCTGCAGCCTCACCCTCTCTCTCCCCCTCCACCTCACCTCACCCTCCTCTGATCCCAGCTCCTCACCTTCCTGCTCCTTCTCCAGTTCACTAAACGTTCCCTTCATCTCAGCCCTTTGAAGGACTCAAGCTGCAGGACCTGCGTCGGCTGAAGGACATGCTGATCGTGGAGACGGCGGACATGCTGCAGGCGCCGCTGTTCACGGCCGAGGCGCTGCTGCGAGCTCACGGTACGTGGGGTCCTCGTGGAAAGGTCACGACCTCTCACCTCCTCACCCGCCTCCCTCCCTCTCTCTCGCCCTCCCAGACTGGGACCGGGAGAAGCTCCTGGAAGCCTGGATGTCGGACGCCGAAGGCTGCTGCCAGCGCTCCGGCGTCGCCATGCCGACGCCTCCCCCTAGTGGCTACAACGCCTGGGACACCCTGCCCTCGCCCCGGACCCCCAGGACCCCTCGCTCGCCCCTGACCCTCACCCTCACCTCCCCCACAGACAGCTGCATGACTCCTGGAGAAGACGGAGCAGCAACAGTAAGACCATGAGCTCACGTCTGGTTCTCTGGTTAGATTTGTTTTCTAAGGAAGGAAGAAACAAATATTTCTTTAGTTTTCTCAAAGTTTACTCTCATCGCTTTTCTATGATACTTACTTTTCTATGGTACTAAATATTCAACAGGACTTGACAGGAACAAAGTCTTTCAAAGCAAACTTATCATCATGATTGTTTTATTGTTTGTATTTCAAACAATTGTCTTTCTTTCTTTACTATCAACGACAAGTATTCACACAGTTTAATTTCGACCCAAAAATTAAACAAAGTTCCGGCCTCTAGGTGGCAGCAGTTATTACGTCTTTAGCAGTTAGAGGAAGAACGGAATCCAACAAGGTCCCGATGGTGACTGGGGTTGAGAGGATACAGCGAGTCAACAAAACAAATGAAAGCAATTACGACTTTGTCAAGAGTAATGTGGTCTGTAAATACTGTCACGGTACAAGGATACCATATATACTGATAGTGTACTTGACTCTAGTGTTGTGATAGTGTAGTAACAAGTATATATGTGTAGTATTGTCCAGTACTTGACTCTGGTGTTGTGATAGTGTAGTAACAAGTATATATGTGTAGTAGTGTCCAGTACTTGACTCTGGTGTTGTGATAGTGTAGTAACAAGTATTTATATGTCTAGTATTGTCCAGTACTTGACTCTGGTGTTGTGATAGTGTAGTAACAAGTATTTATATGTCTAGTATTGTCCAGTACTTGACTCTGGTGTTGTGATAGTGTAGTAACAAGTATTTATATGTGTAGTATTGTCCAGTACTTGACTCTGGTGTTGTGATAGTGTAGTAACAAGTATATATGTGTAGTATTGTCCAGTACTTGACTCTGGTGTTGTGATAGTGTAGTAACAAGTATATATGTGTAGTATTGTCCAGTACTTGACTCTGGTGTTGTGATAGTGTAGTAACAAGTATATATGTGTAGTATTGTCCAGTACTTAACTCTGGTGTTGTGATAGTGTAGTAACAAGTATATATGTATAGTATTGTCCAGTACTTAACTCTGGTGTTGTGATAGTGTAGTAACAAGTATATATGTGTAGTATTGTCCAGTACTTAACTCTGGTGTTGTGATAGTGTAGTAACAAGTATATATGTATAGTATTGTCCAGTACTTAACTCTGGTGTTGTGATAGTGTAGTAACAAGTATATATGTGTAGTATTGTCCAGTACTTAACTCTGGTGTTGTGATAGTGTAGTAACAAGTATATATGTATAGTATTGTCCAGTACTTAACTCTGGTGTTGTGATAGTGTAGTAACAAGTATATATGTGTAGTATTGTCCAGTACTTGACTCTGGTGTTGTAGTATTTACAGACCACATGACTCTTGACAGAGTCGTAACTGCTTTCATTAGTTTTATATTATTTACATTTATTTCTAATGTCATAATATTTCATGATATAGTACTTATACTTACACTTGTCGACTGAAGCGTCTTCGACGATCAAAGTGTGTATTCTTGTGTCTCTAGTGTGGAATCTGCTTGAGCTCCATCTCCATCTTCGAGGACCCGGTGGACGTGTCCTGTGGCCACGAGTTCTGCCGGGGCTGCTGGGAAGGGTACGGACTCGTGTCGTCTTGTGTGTGCGTCTCAAGTGTGTGTTTTCACACCTGCTCTGCTTCAGTTTCCTCAATGTGAAGATCCAGGAGGGCGACGCCCACAACATCTTCTGCCCGGCGTACGAGTGTTACCAGCTGGTGCCTGTGCACGTGATCGAGAGTGTGGTGAGCAGAGAGATGGACCAGAGGTACCTGCAGTTTGACATCAAGGTAGAGTTTGAATTATTCAATACAATACTTCAATGTTTAAAGTGTGTTGTTATGATGTGTGACTCTATTGTATCCTCAGTGTGTGTGTTGTTGTGATGTGTGACTCTATTGTATCATCAGTGTGTGTGTTGTTGTGATGTGTGACTTTATTGTATCATCAGTGTGTGTGTGTTGTTGTGATGTGTGACTCTATTGTATCATCAGTGTGTGTGTGTTGTTGTGATGTGTGACTCTATTGTATCATCAGTGTGTGTGATGTGTGACTCTATTGTATCATCAGTGTGTGTGTGTGTGTTGTTGTGATGTGTGACTCTATTGTATAATCATTGTGTATGTATTGTTGTGATGTGTGACTCTATTGTATCATCAGTGTGTGTGTGTGTTGTTGTGATGTGTGACTCTATTGTATCATCAGTGTGTGTTGTTGTGATGTGTGACTCTATTGTATCATCAGTATGTGTGTGTTGTGTTGTTGTGATGTGTGACTCTATTGTATCATCAGTGTGTGTGTGTGTTGTTGTGATGTGTGACTCTATTGTATCATCAGTGTGTGTGTGTTGTTGTGATGTGTGACTCTATTGTATCATCAGTGTGTGTGTGTTGTTGTGATGTGTGACTCTATTGTATCATCAGTGTGTGTGTGTTGTTGTGATGTGTGACTCTATTGTATCATCAGTGTGTGTGTGTTGTGATGTGTGACTCTATTGTATCATCAGTGTGTGTTTGTACAAAACTCTCTTTTCATTAAAATATTTCATTAGAAAATCATCTTAAGCTCCGCCCGCTAAAAACACTATGTTTTCTGGAGATTAAATCTTGTTGACCATAACCACACCCGCTCTGCTGTGATTGGTCAAACATGGACGTTTGTCACCGCACGTCATCAATCCAGAAGTCTCCACCGCCAAGGGACTTGTTGTATAAACAAAGCGTGATCACAGCTGGAGGAGGAGTGAAGCTATAATTATATTGCGTAGATCCTTCCATGTTAATAAACCACACTGATGTGAGAGGAACAGAGAAGATGGTAAAACGATCTTCTCTTCCTCCAGGCGTTCGTAGAGAACAATCCTGCCATCCGCTGGTGTCCGGCGGCTCGTTGCGAGCGAGCGGTTCGACTCACGCGACCTGGACCAGGAGACAACGACCCTCACAGCTTCCCTCTGCTGCCCTCGCCAGCCGTGGACTGTGGGCGAGGGCACCTCTTCTGCTGGTAACATCTGCTGCTGCTTCAGACTCACTTTAACTCAAGTGTCATTATTATTTTCATCACCTTCATATATATATATATGAGCTTCAAATGTTATCTGATGATATAAATGTTTTTATTACATATGTTTTATTCATCTTTATTCATTTTCAATTAAAACATTTGTACAACATTTGTACAAAACTATATTGTTATCAAAATATTCGCAGAATTTATTAGCAATATTATATATTATATTATAAATCGAAGAATACCAACACAATATATCAAAAATATTTACAAAATGTGTAACAAAAACAACAACAAAATAAATAATAAAATATCAACATAATGTACATAAATATATGAACAGAATTTATTACAAAATTAATTGCAAAACATTTACAAGAAAATATCTACAGGAAAATATCTACTACATTTATTACAGAATATCTACTACATTTATTAAACAATATCTACTACATTTATTTCGCAATATCTACTACATTTATTACACAATATCTACTACATTTATTACTATAATATCTACTACATTTATTACAAAATATCTACTACATTTACTACAATAACATCTACTACATTTATTACACAATATCTACTACATTTATTACGCAATATCTACTACATTTACTACAATAATATCTACTACATTTATTACACAATATCTACTACATTTATTACGCAATATCTACTACATTTACTACAATAATATCTACTACATTTACTACAATAATATCTACTACATTTATTAAACAATATCTACTACATTTACTACAATAATATCTACTACATTTACTACAATAATATCTACTACATTTACTACAATAATATCTACTACAGTTATTACACAATATCTACTACATTTATTACAATAATATCTACTACATTTACTACAATAATATCTACTACATTTACTACAATAATATTTACTACATTTACTACACAATATCTACTACATTTATTACGCAATATCTACTACATTTACTACAATAATATCTACTACATTTACTACAATAATATCTACTACATTTATTAAACAATATCTACTACATTTACTACAATAATATCTACTACATTTATTACACAATATCAACTACATTTATTACACAATATCTACTACATTTACTACAATAATATCTACTACATTTATTAAACAATATCTACTACATTTATTTCGCAATATCTACTACATTTATTACACAATATCTACTACATTTATTACTATAATATCTACTACATTTATTACAAAATATCTACTACATTTACTACAATAATATCTACTACATTTATTACACAATATCTACTACATTTATTACGCAATATCTACTACATTTACTACAATAATATCTACTACATTTATTACACAATATCTACTACATTTATTACGCAATATCTACTACATTTACTACAATAATATCTGCTACATTTATTACACAATATCTACTACATTTATTACACAATATCTACTACATTTACTACAATAATATCTACTACATTTATTACACAATATCTACTACATTTATTACACAATATCTACTACATTTACTACAATAATATCTACTACATTTATTACACAATATCTACTACATTTATTACACAATATCTACTACATTTACTACAATAATATCTACTACATTTATTAAACAATATCTACTACATTTATTACAATAATATCTACTACATTTACTACAATAATATCTACTACATTTATTAAACAATATCTACTACATTTACTACAATAATATCTACTACATTTATTACACAATATCTACTACATTTACTACAATAATATCTACTACATTTATTACACAATATCTACTACATTTATTACACAATATCTACTACATTTACTACAATAATATCTACTACATTTATTACACAATATCTACTACATTTACTACAATAATATCTACTACATTTATTACACAATATCTACTACATTTATTAAGCAATATCTACTACATTTACTACAATAATATCTACTACATTTATTAAACAATATCTACTACATTTATTTCGCAATATCTACTACATTTATTACACAATATCTACTACATTTACTAAAATTTTATCTACTACATTTATTAAACAATATCTACTACATTTATTTCGCAATATCTACTACATTTACTACAATAATATCTACTACATTTACTACAATAATATCTACTACATTTATTAAACAATATCTACTACATTTACTACAATAATATCTACTACATTTATTACACAATATCTACTACATTTATTACGCAATATCTACTACATTTACTACAATAATATCTACTACATTTATTAAACAATATCTACTACATTTATTTCGCAATATCTACTACATTTACTACAATAATATCTACTACATTTACTACAATAATATCTACTACATTTATTAAACAATATCTACTACATTTACTACAATAATATCTACTACATTTACTACAATAATATCTACTACATTTACTACAATAATATCTACTACAGTTATTACACAATATCTACTACATTTATTACAATAATATCTACTACATTTACTACAATAATATCTACTACATTTACTACAATAATATCTACTACATTTACTACACAATATCTACTACATTTATTACGCAATATCTACTACATTTACTACAATAATATCTACTACATTTACTACAATAATATCTACTACATTTATTAAACAATATCTACTACATTTACTACAATAATATCTACTACATTTATTACACAATATCAACTACATTTATTACACAATATCTACTACATTTACTACAATAATATCTACTACATTTATTAAACAATATCTACTACATTTATTTCGCAATATCTACTACATTTATTACACAATATCTACTACATTTATTACTATAATATCTACTACATTTATTACAAAATATCTACTACATTTACTACAATAATATCTACTACATTTATTACACAATATCTACTACATTTATTACGCAATATCTACTACATTTACTACAATAATATCTACTACATTTATTACACAATATCTACTACATTTATTACGCAATATCTACTACATTTACTACAATAATATCTGCTACATTTATTACACAATATCTACTACATTTATTACACAATATCTACTACATTTACTACAATAATATCTACTACATTTATTACACAATATCTACTACATTTATTACACAATATCTACTACATTTACTACAATAATATCTACTACATTTATTACACAATATCTACTACATTTATTACACAATATCTACTACATTTACTACAATAATATCTACTACATTTATTAAACAATATCTACTACATTTATTACAATAATATCTACTACATTTACTACAATAATATCTACTACATTTATTAAACAATATCTACTACATTTACTACAATAATATCTACTACATTTATTACACAATATCTACTACATTTACTACAATAATATCTACTACATTTATTACACAATATCTACTACATTTAATACACAATATCTACTACATTTACTACAATAATATCTACTACATTTATTACACAATATCTACTACATTTACTACAATAATATCTACTACATTTATTACACAATATCTACTACATTTATTAAGCAATATCTACTACATTTACTACAATAATATCTACTACATTTATTAAACAATATCTACTACATTTATTTCGCAATATCTACTACATTTATTACACAATATCTACTACATTTACTAAAATTTTATCTACTACATTTATTAAACAATATCTACTACATTTATTTCGCAATATCTACTACATTTACTACAATAATATCTACTACATTTACTACAATAATATCTACTACATTTACTACAATAATATCTACTACATTTATTAAACAATATCTACTACATTTACTACAATAATATCTACTACATTTATTACACAATATCTACTACATTTATTACGCAATATCTACTACATTTACTACAATAATATCTACTACATTTATTAAACAATATCTACTACATTTATTTCGCAATATCTACTACATTTACTACAATAATATCTACTACATTTACTACAATAATATCTACTACATTTATTAAACAATATCTACTACATTTACTACAATAATATCTACTACATTTACTACAATAATATCTACTACATTTACTACAATAATATCTACTACAGTTATTACACAATATCTACTACATTTATTACAATAATATCTACTACATTTACTACAATAATATCTACTACATTTACTACAATAATATCTACTACATTTACTACACAATATCTACTACATTTATTACGCAATATCTACTACATTTACTACAATAATATCTACTACATTTACTACAATAATATCTACTACATTTATTAAACAATATCTACTACATTTACTACAATAATATCTACTACATTTATTACACAATATCAACTACATTTATTACACAATATCTACTACATTTACTACAATAATATCTACTACATTTATTAAACAATATCTACTACATTTATTTCGCAATATCTACTACATTTATTACACAATATCTACTACATTTATTACTATAATATCTACTACATTTATTACAAAATATCTACTACATTTACTACAATAATATCTACTACATTTATTACACAATATCTACTACATTTATTACGCAATATCTACTACATTTACTACAATAATATCTACTACATTTATTACACAATATCTACTACATTTATTACGCAATATCTACTACATTTACTACAATAATATCTGCTACATTTATTACACAATATCTACTACATTTATTACACAATATCTACTACATTTACTACAATAATATCTACTACATTTATTACACAATATCTACTACATTTATTACACAATATCTACTACATTTACTACAATAATATCTACTACATTTATTACACAATATCTACTACATTTATTACACAATATCTACTACATTTACTACAATAATATCTACTACATTTATTAAACAATATCTACTACATTTATTACAATAATATCTACTACATTTACTACAATAATATCTACTACATTTATTAAACAATATCTACTACATTTACTACAATAATATCTACTACATTTATTACACAATATCTACTACATTTACTACAATAATATCTACTACATTTATTACACAATATCTACTACATTTATTACACAATATCTACTACATTTACTACAATAATATCTACTACATTTATTACACAATATCTACTACATTTACTACAATAATATCTACTACATTTATTACACAATATCTACTACATTTATTAAGCAATATCTACTACATTTACTACAATAATATCTACTACATTTATTAAACAATATCTACTACATTTATTTCGCAATATCTACTACATTTATTACACAATATCTACTACATTTACTAAAATTGTATCTACTACATTTATTAAACAATATCTACTACATTTATTTCGCAATATCTACTACATTTATTACAATAATATCTACTACATTTACTACAATAATATCTACTACATTTACTACAATAATATCTACTACATTTACTACACAATATCTACTACATTTATTACGCAATATCTACTACATTTACTACAATAATATCTACTACATTTACTACAATAATATCTACTACATTTATTAAACAATATCTACTACATTTACTACAATAATATCTACTACATTTATTACACAATATCAACTACATTTATTACACAATATCTACTACATTTACTACAATAATATCTACTACATTTATTAAACAATATCTACTACATTTATTTCGCAATATCTACTACATTTATTACACAATATCTACTACATTTATTACTATAATATCTACTACATTTATTACAAAATATCTACTACATTTACTACAATAATATCTACTACATTTATTACACAATATCTACTACATTTATTACGCAATATCTACTACATTTACTACAATAATATCTACTACATTTATTACACAATATCTACTACATTTATTACGCAATATCTACTACATTTACTACAATAATATCTGCTACATTTATTACACAATATCTACTACATTTATTACACAATATCTACTACATTTACTACAATAATATCTACTACATTTATTACACAATATCTACTACATTTATTACACAATATCTACTACATTTACTACAATAATATCTACTACATTTATTACACAATATCTACTACATTTATTACACAATATCTACTACATTTACTACAATAATATCTACTACATTTATTAAACAATATCTACTACATTTATTACAATAATATCTACTACATTTACTACAATAATATCTACTACATTTATTAAACAATATCTACTACATTTACTACAATAATATCTACTACATTTATTACACAATATCTACTACATTTACTACAATAATATCTACTACATTTATTACACAATATCTACTACATTTATTACACAATATCTACTACATTTACTACAATAATATCTACTACATTTATTACACAATATCTACTACATTTACTACAATAATATCTACTACATTTATTACACAATATCTACTACATTTATTAAGCAATATCTACTACATTTACTACAATAATATCTACTACATTTATTAAACAATATCTACTACATTTATTTCGCAATATCTACTACATTTATTACACAATATCTACTACATTTACTAAAATTGTATCTACTACATTTATTAAACAATATCTACTACATTTATTTCGCAATATCTACTACATTTACTACAATAATATCTACTACATTTACTACAATAATATCTACTACATTTATTAAACAATATCTACTACATTTACTACAATAATATCTACTACATTTATTACACAATATCTACTACATTTATTACGCAATATCTACTACATTTACTACAATAATATCTACTACATTTATTAAACAATATCTACTACATTTATTTCGCAATATCTACTACATTTATTACACAATATCTACTACATTTATTACACAATATCTACTACATTTATTACGCAATATCTACTACATTTACTACAATAATATCTACTACATTTATTAAACAATATCTACTACATTTATTTCGCAATATCTACTACATTTATTACACAATATCTACTACATTTATTACACAATATCTACTACATTTATTACACAATATCTACTACATTTATTTCGCAATATCTACTACATTTATTACACAATATCTACTACATTTATTAAACAATATCTACTACATTTATTACACAATATCTACTACATTTATTTCGCAATATCTACTACATTTATTACACAATATCTACTACATTTATTACACAATATCTACTACATTTATTACACAATATCTACTACATTTATTTCGCAATATCTACTACATTTATTACACAATATCTACTACATTTATTAAACAATATCTACTACATTTATTACACAATATCTACTACATTTATTACACAATATCTACTACATTTATTTCGCAATATCTACTACATTTATTTCACAATATCTACTACATTTATTTCACAATATCTACTACATTTATTACACAATATCTACTACATTTATTTCGCAATATCTACTACATTTATTTCGCAATATCTACTACATTTATTTCACAATATCTACTACATTTATTTCACAATATCTACTACATTTATTACACAATACTGTATCTACTACATTTATTTCGCAATATCTACTACATTTATTACACAATATCTACTGCATTAATTACACAATATCTACATTAATTACACAATATCTACTACATTTATTACACAATATCTACTACATTTATTAAACAATATCTACTACATTTATTACACAATATCTACTACGTTTATTACACAATATATACTACATTTACTAAACAATATGTACTACATTTACTACACAATATATACTACATTTACTAAACAATATATACTACATTTACTAAACAATATGTACTACATTTACTACACAATATCTACTACGTTTATTACACAATATCTACTACGTTTATTAAACAATATCTACTACATTTATTACACAATATCTACTACGTTTATTACACAATATCTACTACGTTTATTACACAATATATACTACATTTACTAAACAATATGTACTACATTTACTACACAATATCTAATACATTTACTACACAATATGTACTACATTTATTACACAATATGTACATATACTAATATTTTTATAAAAATATAGATAATCACCATAAGGTCAAAATAAGATGGAAATACTTGTAATAAATAGATAATATTTCCAACAGGACTATTTGTAGTTGTGTGGAAGACACTCCAGACACACTAGATGTGAAGTGAGGTCGTGGAGGAAGAAGATATTGTAACATCTCCATCCCTGTGTTCCAGGGAGTGTCTCGGAGAAGCTCACGAGCCGTGTGACTGTCACATGTGGAGGAACTGGCTTCAGAAGGTGACGGAGATGAAGCCAGAAGAGTGTGAGTCCGTCTCTTATCACTCGGTGATCCACGCACGAAGAAGCTTCTCTGGTTGTGTGTTGTTGCGTGACGTGTTGTGTTGTGTTGCAACATGATGGAAGTGATGCTGGCGTGTGTGTTGACAGTGGCTGGTGTGGGCGAGGCGTACGAAGACGCTGCCAACTGTCTGTGGCTGCTCACCAACTCCAAACCATGTGCCAACTGCAAGTCTCCCATTCAGAAGAACGAGGGATGCAACCACATGCAGTGTGCCAAGGTCACCACCATATCCTCCACCATTTATGACTAGATGTAGATGCACAACGTTTGTAACAATAATATCGACTACATTTATTATACAATATCTACTACATTTATTACACAATATCTACTACATTATTACACAATATCTACATGTATTACACAATATCTACTACATTTATTACACAATATCTACATGTATTACACAATATCTACTACATTTATTACAATAATATCTACATTTACTACAATAATATCTACATTTATTACACAATATCTACTACATTTATTACAATAATATCTACATGTATTACACAATATCTACTACATTTATTACACAATATCTACATGTATTACACAATATCTACTACATTTATTACACAATATCTACATGTATTACACAATATCTACTACATTTATTACAATAATATCTACTACATTTATTACAATAATATCTACATTTATTATACAATATCTACTACATTTATTACACAATATCTACTACATTTATTACACAATATCTACTACATTTATTACACAATATCTACTACATTTATTACACAATATCTACATGTATTACACAATATCTACTACATTTATTACAATAATATCTACATTTACTACAATAATATCTACATTTATTACACAATATCTACTACATTTATTACAATAATATCTACATTTAGTACACAATATCTACTACATTTATTACAATAATATCTACATTTATTACAATAATATCTACATTTATTACACAATATCTACTACATTTATTACAATAATATCTACATTTACTACACAATATCTACTACATTTATTACAATAATATCTACATTTACTACACAATATCTACTACATTTATTGCAATAATATCTACATTTATTACAATAATATCTACATTTATTACACAACATCTACTACATTTATTACACAATAGCTAATCATTTATAACATAATATCTACTACATTTATTACAATAACATATACTACATTTAATACACAATATCTACATTATTATAATATCACAAAATGTATAAAAAATACATGTATGTATAAAATCAAAATATCTATAACGAGCTCATGATGAATGTATAAAAATACATGTATATATAAATTAAAAATATCTAAAACGAGCTCATGATGAATGTATAAAAATACATGTTTATATAAATACAAAATATCTATAACGAGCTCATGATGAATGTATAAAAATACATGTATATATAAATTCATTAAACATAAAGTGTCAGATCCACATAAATACTGTGTCTTCAGTGCAAGTACGACTTCTGCTGGATCTGCCTGGAGGAGTGGAAGAAGCACAGCTCGTCCACCGGAGGTTATTATCGCTGCACCAGGTACGAGGTGATCCAGCAGCTGGAGGAACAGTCTAAAGAGATGACGGTGGAGGTACAGACACACACACCTGTCGGGGTCACACACACCTGTCGGGGTCACACACACCTGTCGGGGTCACACACACCTTCACTGTTGTGCTTCCATGACAGGCGGAGAAGAAGCACAAGAGTTTCCAGGAGCTGGATCGCTTCATGCACTACTACACTCGCTTCAAGAACCACGAGCACAGTTACAAGGTGAGCACGCTTTACTGTCGGGAGATGAAAGTACACGCTTTACTGTCGGGAGATGAAAGTACACGCTTCACTGTCGGGAGATGAAAGTACACGCTTTACTGTCGGGAGATGAAAGTACACGCTTTACTATCGGGAGATGAAAGTACACGCTTTACTGTCGTGAGATGAAAGTACACGCTTTACTGTCGGGAGATGAAAGTACACGCTTTACTATCGGGAGATGAAAGTACACGCTTTACTGTCGGGAGATGAAAGTACACGCTTTACTGTCGGGAGATGAAAGTACACGCTTTACTGTCGGGAGATGAAAGTACACGCTTTACTGTCGGGAGATGAAAGTACACGCTTTACTGTCGGGAGATGAAAGTACACGCTTTACTGTCGGGAGATGAAAGTACACTCTTTACTGTCGGGAGATGAAAGTACACCCTTTACTGTCGGGAGATGAAAGTACACGCTTTACTGTCGTGAGATGAAAGTACACACTTTACTGTCGTGAGATGAAAGTACACACTTTACTGTCGTGAGATGAAAGTACACACTTTACTGTCGGGAGATGAAAGTACACGCTTTACTGTCGTGAGATGAAAGTACACGCTTTACTGTCGGGAGATGAAAGTACACGCTTTACTGTCGGGAGATGAAAGTACACGCTTTACTGTCGGGAGATGAAAGTACACGCTTTACTGTCGGGAGATGAAAGTACACGCTTTACTGTCGGGAGATGAAAGTACACGCTTTACTGTCGGGAGATGAAAGTACACGCTTTACTGTCGGGAGATGAAAGTACACGCTTTACTGTCGGGAGATGAAAGTACACGCTTTACTGTCGGGAGATGAAAGTACACGCTTTACTGTCAGGAGATGAAAGTACACGCTTTACTGTCGTGAGATGAAAGTACACGCTTTACTGTCGGGAGATGAAAGTACACGCTTTACTGTCAGGAGATGAAAGTACACGCTTTACTGTCGTGAGATGAAAGTACACGCTTTACTATCGTGAGATGAAAGTACACGCTTTACTGTCGGGAGATGAAAGTACACGCTTTACTGTCAGGAGATGAAAGTACACGCTTTACTGTCGTGAGATGAAAGTACACGCTTTACTGTCGGGAGTTGAAAGTACACGCTTTACTGTCGTGAGATGAAAGTACACGCTTTACTGTCGTGAGATGAAAGTACACGCTTTACTGTCGTGAGATGAAAGTACACGCTTTACTGTCGGGAGATGAAAGTACACGCTTTACTGTCGGGAGATGAAAGTACACGCTTTACTGTCGGGAGATGGAAGTACACGCTTTACTGTCGTGAGATGGAAGTACACGCTTTACTATCGTGAGATGAAAGTACACGCTTTACTGTCGTGAGATGAAAGTACACGCTTTACTGTCGGGAGATGAAAGTACACGCTTTACTGTCAGGAGATGAAAGTACACGCTTTACTGTCGTGAGATGAAAGTACACGCTTTACTGTCCTGAGATGAAAGTACACGCTTTACTGTCAGGAGATGAAAGTACACGCTTTACTGTCGTGAGATGAAAGTACACGCTTTACTATCGTGAGATGAAAGTACACGCTTTACTGTCGGGAGATGAAAGTACACGCTTTACTGTCAGGAGATGAAAGTACACGCTTTACTGTCAGGAGATGAAAGTACACGCTTTACTGTCGTGAGATGAAAGTACACGCTTTACTGTCGGGAGATGAAAGTACACGCTTTACTGTCGTGAGATGAAAGTACACGCTTTACTGTCGTGAGATGAAAGTACACGCTTTACTGTCGTGAGATGAAAGTACACGCTTTACTGTCGTGAGATGAAAGTACACGCTTTACTGTCGGGAGATGAAAGTACACGCTTTACTGTCGGGAGATGAAAGTACACGCTTTACTGTCGTGAGATGGAAGTACACGCTTTACTGTCGGGAGATGAAAGTACACGCTTTACTGTCGGGAGATGAAAGTACACGCTTTACTGTCGGGAGATGAAAGTACACGCTTTACTGTCGGGAGATGAAAGTACACGCTTTACTGTCGGGAGATGAAAGTACACGCTTTACTGTCGGGAGATGAAAGTACACGCTTTACTGTCGGGAGATGAAAGTACACGCTTTACTGTCGGGAGATGAAAGTACACGCTTTACTGTCGGGAGATGAAAGTACACGCTTTACTGTCGGGAGATGAAAGTACACGCTTTACTGTCGGGAGATGAAAGTACACGCTTTACTGTCGTGAGATGAAAGTACACGCTTTACTGTCGTGAGATGAAAGTACACGCTTTACTGTCGGGAGATGAAAGTACACGCTTTACTGTCGGGAGATGGAAGTACACGCTTTACTGTCGGGAGATGAAAGTACACGCTTTACTGTCGTGAGATGAAAGTACACGCTTTACTGTCGGGAGATGAAAGTACACGCTTTACTGTCGGGAGATGAAAGTACACGCTTTACTGTCGGGAGATGAAAGTACACGCTTTACTGTCGGGCGATGAAAGTACACGCTTTACTGTCGGGAGATGAAAGTACACGCTTTACTGTCGGGAGATGGAAGTACACGCTTTACTGTCGGGAGATGAAAGTACACGCTTTACTGTCGGGAGATGAAAGTACACGCTTTACTGTCGGGAGATGAAAGTACACGCCTAACTGTCGTGAGATGAAAGTACACGCCTTACTGTCGTGAGATGAAAGTACACGCCTTACTGTCGGGAGATGAAAGTACACGCTTTACTGTCGGGAGATGAAAGTACACGCTTTACTGTCGGGAGATGAAAGTACACGCTTGACTGTCGGGAGATGAAAGTACACGCTTTACTGTCCTGAGATGAAAGTACACGCTTTACTGTCGGGAGATGAAAGTACACGCTTGAAACACGTGATAGAAACACTCTTCACATAAACTAATAAACATTATGTGTATTTATAATTAATTAAAAATGAACTAGTATCAACTCTGGTGTCATGTAGTGAATGTTCTTCAAGACGCAGTAACTTCTCATCATGACCATGTTTTACACTTTATTACTTTATAAAGTTGCTCTGAAATATGGACGAACGAGAGGTTACGAGAGTCCATTATGACGTAATAAAGTGTTTTCAGTGGGCGGAGCTTAAGATAATTTTCTAATGAAATATTTAAATGAAAAGAGTACAAACACACACTGATGATACAATAGAGTCACACATCACAACACACACACACTGATGATACAATAGAGTCACACATCACAACAACACACACACACACTGATGATACAATAGAGTCACACATCACAACAACACACACACTGATGATACAATAGAGTCACACATCACAACAACACACACACACTCTGATGATACAATAGAGTCACACATCACAACAACACACACACACACTGATGATACAATAGAGTCACACATCACAACAACAACACACACACACACTGATGATACAATAGAGTCACACATCACAACAACACACACACTGATGATACAATAGAGTCACACATCACAACAACACACACACACACTGATGATACAATAGAGTCACACATCACAACAACACACACACTGATGATACAATAGAGTCACACATCACAACAACACACACACACTCTGATGATACAATAGAGTCACACATCACAACAACACACACACACACACTGATGATACAATAGAGTCACACATCACAACAACTCACACACACACTGATGATACAATAGAGTCACACATCACAACAACACACACACTGATGATACAATAGAGACACACATCACAACAACACACACACACTGATGATACAATAGAGTCACACATCACAACAACACACACACACACTGATGATACAATAGAGTCACACATCACAACAACTCACACACACACTGATGATACAATAGAGTCACACATCACAACAACACACACACTGATGATACAATAGAGTCACACATCACAACAACACACACACTGATGATACAATAGAGTCACACATCACAACAACACACACACACACTGATGATAC
Organism: Callionymus lyra; assembly: GCF_982586985.1. Classification (NCBI taxonomy): domain Eukaryota; kingdom Metazoa; phylum Chordata; class Actinopteri; order Syngnathiformes; family Callionymidae; genus Callionymus; species Callionymus lyra. The sequence goes on along the minus strand of NC_141820.1, from coordinate 5,084,689 downwards.
AATAGAGTCACACATCACAACAACACACACACTGATGTTACAATAGAGTCACACATCACAACAACACACACACTGATGATACAATAGAGTCACACATCACAACAACACACACACTGATGATACAATAGAGTCACACATCACAACAACAACACACACACACACTGATGATACAATAGAGTCACACACTTATGTACATCAGAAAACTGGTAGCAGCAAATAGGAAAAACCCCAAAGTGTTGTTTGACACGATTAATTCTCTTGTGTCTCCTGCTCCTCAAATCACGCCTGTCTTCTGTGAAGCTGACAGCAATGCATTGTTGAGATTTTTCACTGACAAAATTAAATTGATCAAAGAGAAAATCTCTCCCCCTTTGTTGGGAACCCCTACTGTCTCTGAGCCCCTCTCCTCCTCTTGGTCCTCCTTCACTGCTGTATCTTTGGGTGATATTTCAGCACTAGTGAACAAGATGAAACCATCCTCTTGCTCAGATGACGTCCTTCCTTGTAGGCTTTTTATCAAAGTATTTGATGTAATTGGCCCCTGGGTTACCAAAATGGTGAACCTCTCCCTTTCCACAGGGGTTTTTCCCAATGCATTTAAACATGCCATTGTGGAGCCTCTGCTCAAAAAAACAGGCTTAGACCCAACTGACCTCAGTAATTTCAGGCCTATTTCTAAGCTCCCTTTCTTGTCCAAGATCTTGGAGAAGGTGGTGTCTGAGCAGCTGTCTTTGTTCCTGGATCAGAGCGACATCCATGAGAAGTTTCAGTCTGGCTTCCGTAAACATCACTCTACGGAGACAGCTTTATTGAAAGTGTCCAGTGACATCATGATGTCGGCTGACTCTGGTAAATTCACTGTTCTGGTTCTCTTGGATCTGTCGTCAGCCTTTGACACAGTTGATCACCAGATCCTGCTGAGAAGACTAAGGGATGAAGTGGGACTGTCTGGGTCTGTGTTAGAATGGTTCTCATCTTACCTTTCTGGGCGCAGTTTTAGTGTATCTGTCAATCAAATGAGGTCTGAATCGGCAGATCTGTTGTGTGCAGTCCCTCAAGGTTCTGTTCTGGGTCCTTTATTGTTTGAATGATTTTACCGAGGGGAATCAAGTACAGCACAGAGATTTCCAGATGTTTCTTATCACATGTTTGCTGATGACATCCAGCTCTACTGCTCTTTTGATCCAACTGAGCCCCAGAGGCTGAACTTAGTCAATTGTTTGCTAGAAATCAAACAATGAGTGAAAACACTCTACAGCTAAATGTGGACAAAACTTAAACACTGGTGATTGTTGATGATAAGATTCCAGGGTTGAGTCAGTACTTGGGTGACTTAGGTCAGTCTGTCAAACTGAGCCTGAGAAACCTGGGTGTTGTATTTGATAAAGACATGTCTCTTGTTCAACACTGTAGAAAACTGACCAGAAACTGTTTCCTTCAACTGAGAAAAATCTCTAAACTTGTCTAAAATGTTGTCGGAAATATGATCTGGATCTTATAATCCATGCGTTTGTTTCTTCTCGTCTGGACTATTGTAACAGTTTGTTTTCATGTCTTAACAAGAAGGATGTGTCTCGTCTGCAGTTGATTCAGAACTCTGCAGCGAGAATTCTGACCCGCTCTAGTAGAAGAACTCACATTTCTCCGATCCTTAAAACTCTTCACTGGCTTCCAGTTTCTTTCAGGATCAACTTTAAAATTCTGGTTCTTACTTTCAGATCTATTCATGGTCAGGCTCCTCCTTCCATCAGTGATCTGATCCAGCCTTACACCCCAGCTCGGGCTCTGAGGTCTGTGGATCAGAATCTACTTATGGTTCCACGCACACGGCTCAGGACCAGAGGAGAGAAATCTTTTCAGGCTGTTGCTCCTAAGCTTTGGAATGATCTTCTCTCTCTTTGCTCTTGATGATCTACTGACTCCTTTAAGAAACATCTTAAGACGTTTCTATTTGTTCAGGCTTTTCCTTGAATTTCTGGAACTCCTGTGTTGTTCTCAGTATTATCTTGATCTTTGAAGTATGTACTTTTTTGAGTATTGTTTTGATTGTCTAAGCGCTTTGTGACCCTGGTCTCGAAAAGCGCTATATAAATAAATATTACTTACTTACTTACTTACTTACATCACAACAACACACACACACACACTGATGATACAATAGAGTCACACATCACAACAACTCACACACACACTGATGATACAATAGAGTCACACATCACAACAACACACACACTGATGATACAATAGAGTCCGGCAACACACACTGTTGATACAATAGAGTCCAACATCACAACAACACACACGCACATACACTTTTGTTCAACTTTAAATAACAAAACTCAAACAAATGCATACACAGACAGACACACAAGTAAAAAAGTCACAAACATACACCTACACACAAACAAACATACACACACAAATAGATATAAATAAACGTACACAGACACACAAACAAACATACACACAAATAGATACAAACAAACATACACAGACACACAAGCAAACATACACAGACACACAAAGACACATACACACATAAATAGATACAAACAAACATACACAGACACACAAAGACACATACACACACAAATTGATATAAACAAACATACACAAACAAACATACACAGACACACAAAGACACATACACACACAAAAGGATACAAACAAACATACACAGACACACAAACAAACATACAAAGACACATACACACACAAATTGATACAAACAAACATACACAAACAAACATACACAGACACACAAAGACACATACACACACAAACGGATACAGAAAAACATACACAGACACAAAAACAAACATACACAGACGCACAAACAAACATACACAGACGCACAAACAAACATACACAGACACACAAACAAACATCAACAGACACACAAACAAACAGACACACAAACAAACAGACACACAAACAAACATCAACAGACACACAAACAAACATACACAGACACACAAACATACACAGACACACAAACAAACATACACAGACACACAAACAAACATCAACAGACACACAAACAAACATACACAGACACACAAACATACACAGACACACAAACATACACAGACGCACAAACCTACACAGACACACAAACCTACACAGACACACAAACATACACAGACACACAAACAAACATCAACAGACACACAAACAAACATACACAGACACACAAACAAACATACACAGACGCACAAACATACACAGACACACAAACAAACATCAACAGACACACAAACAAACATACACAGACACACAAACATACACAGACACACAGACACACAAACAAACATTAACAGACACACAAACAAACATACACAGACACACAAACATACACAGACGCACAAACATACACAGACGCACAAACATACACAGACACACAAACATACACAGACACACAAACAAACATACACAGACACACAAACAAACATACACAGACGCACAAACATACACAGACACACAAACAAACATCAACAGACACACAAACAAACACACACAAACATACACAGACGCACAAACATACACAGACGCACAAACATACACAGACACACAAACAGACTCACGCTGGCATCACCTGAGGCTGAACAGTTTTCAATGGTTGTCTCTAGTTGGAGCAGAAGCTGCTGAAGACGGCGAAGGAGAAGATGGAGCAGCTGAGCCGAGCGTTCATCTGCCGTGAGTCTCAGTGTTGTTTGTGTTCATCTGACGTGTGTGTCGTCTCTTGAGAAACTACACACTCGGTGTGTGCGATCAACGCTGTGCTGCTGCTCACATCGTGGAAGACAGTGACGAGTAACCGTTCCGATGCTCCTCAGGCGAAGGAACGCCTCCGGACACTCGCTTCATCGAGGACGGCGTGAGCGAGCTGCTGAAGACAAGACGAGTGCTCAAGTGCTCGTACCCGTACGGCTTCTTCCTGCAGCAGGGCAGCACCCAGAAGGAGATCTTCGAGCTCATGCAGGTGCTTCCCGTGTCCTCCACCTTCCTCCTCCTCCTCCTCCTCCTCACCCTCTGCTCCTCAGACCGACCTGGAGATGGTGGTGGAGGATCTGGCCCAGAAGGTGAACCGGCCGTACCTGAGGACGCCGCGACACAAGATCATGAGCGCGGCTCGGCTGGTGCAGCAGAAGAGGCAGGAGTTCCTGGCGTCCGTGGCCAGAGGCGTGGCTCCCAACGACTCGCCGGAACCTCCGCGCCGCAAGTACGGCACCAGCAGGTCTCACGCTTCGAACCTCGGTTCAAAGACCTTCTCGTTTCAGTTACCCCGGAGGATCCTGGGACTGGGAGTATCTCGGCTTCGCCTCGCCGGAGGTAACACAAATACTGACGACAATGTTGTGCTCGACACTAGCAGAGCGACTGTGTGACGAAAATCATGATTCCACTTCATACATGCAACACCCTCTACACAATATCTACTACATTTATTACACAATATCTACTACAGTTATTACACAATATCTACTACATTTATTACACAATATCTACTACAGTTATTACACAATATCTGCTACATGTATTACACAATATCTACTACATTTATTACACAATATCTACTACAGTAATTACACAATATCTACTACAGTTATTACACAATATCTACTACAGTAATTACACAATATCTAATACATTTATTACACACTATCTACTACATTTATTACACACTATCTACTACATTTATTAAGGTAAGGTAAGGTAAAACTGTATTGTTTTTTCCAGTAGCCAGCAATTTTTCATAAACAATAAAAAATAATACATAAAAAATAAAATAAGAAAAGAACATAAGAGGAAGATCAAGATGACACAATCTAAGTATAAAGATAAAGACAAAGAACATAGAGTCAAAGAACTATCTACTACATTTAGTAGACAATATCTACTACATTTATTACACAATATCTGCTGAGTTTATTACATAATATATACTACATTTATTACACAATATCTACAACATTTATTACGCAACATTTATTACACAATATTTACTCCATTTATAACAAAAATCTCTATAGATTTATTAATAAGTAAGTAATAGTTATTTCTAAAGCGCCTTTCTAGACCAGGGTCACGAAGCGCTTTAACAATAAATAAGAAATACACAGTTAAAATAAATACTTTAAAAGATCAATACAACATAGAGACAAACACAGCAGCAAAAAGAAAGTTAAGAAAACGCACAAATAAAAATGTCTTAAGATGTTTCTTGCTTAAGTCAAATACATTGGGAAAAACCCCTGTGGAAAGGGAGAGGTTTACTATATCGGTGACCCAGGGGCCCATAAAACACTTTGATTAAGAGCCTACAAGGAAGGATGTCGGACCAGCAAGAGAAGGGTTTCATCTTGTTCGCCAGTGCAGAAATATCAGCCAGAGTCACAGGCTTAAAGAAGGACCACAAGGTGGAGACCGGCTCAGTGACAGCAGGGGTTCCACACACGAGGGGGGGGGGGTTTCTCTTTGATCAAAGTAATTTATCAGTGAATAATCTCAACAATGCATTAGTGTCAGCTTCACAGAAGTGCAGTGTAACGTTGCAGCTCTAGCTTGTTCAAACTAAGTGTATATTTGTGTTCAGATGGGGAGTCGCCACTCGGTGCTGGGCACAGGTGACCAGAGGGAGCGTCTCTCACAGGTGAGCTATAGTGACCGGTAGGTCCTGGACCCCAGTTAACCTCGGCGAGTGTGTGCAGGATTACGCCGACCTGCAGTACAGACGCCGACACCGGCCTCGCCGCAGAGGAGACATGCTGAGTCTGCACAACCTCAGGAGCAGCAGCAACACGCCGGAGAGCAGCCGCCGCAGCAGCAACACAGGTCAGAGGTCGACCGCCACCGTCCTCGCCTCTCGGGGACGATATGTTGCTGAGGGGTCAGAGGACTTCTTAACCTTCGTGTTGTCTCTGGGTCAATGTGAACCGGAGGCCCCAAAACAAATGTGTTCGTGGTATCCCTTGTGTTGTCTGTGGGTCAAGGTGAATGACCTCCCTGGCTTCCAAAAATACAAATTGCAGTGTTGATGCCACAGACACGTTTGACGATTCGGGTCACTTTGACCCTGAGATAACATGAAATACTGACATCAATGTCTACTACATTTATTACACAATATCTACTACATTTATTACACTTATTACACAATATCTACCACATTTATTACACAATATCTACACATTTATTACACAATATCTACATTTATTACACAATATCTACTACATTTATTACACAATATCTACACATTTATTACACAATATCTACATTTATTACACAATATCTACTACATTTATTACACTTATTACACAATATCTACCACATTTATTACACAATATCTACATTTATTACACAATATCTACTACATTTATTACACTTATTACACAATATCTACCACATTTATTACAATAATATCTACATTTATTACACAATATCTACTAAATTTATTACACAATATCTACATTTATTACACAATATCTACTACATTTATTACAATAATATCTACATTTATTACACAATATCTACATTTATTACAATAATATCTACACTTATTACACAATATCTACTACATTGATTACAATAAAATCCATTATTTTAATCCATTCCATTTTTAAACATATACGGCAGAAGTTTATTTTTACCGTCGACCGGTTTTAATTCTGATGTCATAAAATCCAGCTGAATATGCTAAAATTACTTACTTACTTACTTACATTAATACAGTGAAGGAGCCACATTAATACAGTTACAGTGAAGGGGCCACATTAATACAGTGAAGGAGCCACATTAATACAGTTACAGTGAAGGAGCCACATTAATACAGTGAAGGAGCCACATTAATACAGTTACAGTGAAGGAGCCAAATTAATACAGTGAAGGAGCCACATTAATACAGTTACAGTGAAGGAGCCACATTAATACAGTTACAGTGAAGGGGCCACATTAATACAGTGAAGGAGCCACATTAATACAGTTACAGTGAAGGAGCCACATTAATACAGTGAAGGAGCCACATTAATACAGTTACAGTGAAGGAGCCACATTAATACAGTGAAGGGGCCACATTAATACAGTGAAGGAGCCACATTAATACAGTTACAGTGAAGGAGCCACATTAATACAGTGAAGGAGCCACATTAATACAGTGAAGGAGCCACATTAATACAGTGAAGGAGCCACATTAATACAGTTACAGTGAAGGAGCCACATTAATACAGTGAAGGGGCCACATTAATACAGTGAAGGGGCCACATTAATACAGTTACAGTGAAGGAGCCACATTAATACAGTTACAGTGAAGGAGCCACATTAATACAGTGAAGGGGCCACATTAATACAGTGAAGGGGCCACATTAATACAGTGAAGGGGCCACATTAATACAGTTACAGTGAAGGAGCCACATTAATACAGTTACAGTGAAGGAGCCACATTAATACAGTTACAGTGAAGGAGCCACATTAATACAGTTACAGTGAAGGAGCCACATTAATACAGTTACAGGGAAGGAGCCACATTAATACAGTTACAGTGAAGGAGCCACATTAATACAGTTACAGTGAAGGAGCCACATTAATACAGTTACAGTGAAGGGGCCACATTAATACAGTGAAGGGGCCACATTAATACAGTGAAGGAGCCACATTAATACAGTGAAGGAGCCACATTAATACAGTTACAGTGAAGGGGCCACATTAATACAGTTACAGTGAAGGAGCCACATTAATACAGTTACAGTGAAGGAGCCACATTAATACAGTTACAGTGAAGGGGCCACATTAATACAGTGAAGGGGCCACATTAATACAGTGAAGGAGCCACATTAATACAGTGAAGGAGCCACATTAATACAGTTACAGTGAAGGGGCCACATTAATACAGTTACAGTGAAGGAGCCACATTAATACAGTTACAGTGAAGGAGCCACATTAATACAGTTACAGTGAAGGGGCCACATTAATACAGTGAAGGGGCCACATTAATACAGTGAAGGAGCCACATTAACCGACCGCCACCGTCCTCGCCTCTCGGGGACGATATGTTGCTGAGGGGTCAGAGGACTTCTTAACCTTCGTGTTGTCTCTGGGTCAATGTGACCCGGAGGCCCCAAAACAAATGTGTTCGTGGTATCCCTTGTGTTGTCTGTGGGTCAAGGTGAATGACCTCCCTGGCTTCCAAAAATACAAATTGCAGTGTTGATACCACAGACACGTTTGACGATTCGGGTCACTTTGACCCTGAGATAACATGAAATACTGACATCAATGTTGTGGCTGTGTACAAAATATGTACTCCATTTATTACACAATATCTACATTTATTACTCCATATTTACAGCATTTATTAAACAATATCTACTACATTTATTACAAAATATCTACTACATTTATTACACAATATCTACTACATTTATTACACTTATTACACAATATCTACCACATTTATTACACAATATCTACACATTTATTACACAATATCTACATTTATTACACAATATCTACTACATTTATTACACTTATTACACAATATCTACCACATTTATTATAATAATATCTACATTTATTACACAATATCTACTAAATTTATTACACAATATCTACATTTATTACACAATATCTACTACATTTATTACAATAATATCTACATTTATTACACAATATCTACATTTATTACAATAATATCTACACTTATTACACAATATCTACTACATTGATTACAATAAAATCCATTATTTTAATCCATTCCATTTTTAAACATATACGGCAGAAGTTTATTTTACCGTCGACCGGTTTTAATTCTGATGTCATAAAATCCAGCTGAATATGCTAAAATTACTTACTTACTTACTTACATTAATACAGTGAAGGAGCCACATTAATACAGTTACAGTGAAGGGGCCACATTAATACAGTGAAGGAGCCACATTAATACAGTTACAGTGAAGGAGCCACATTAATACAGTGAAGGAGCCACATTAATACAGTTACAGTGAAGGAGCCACATTAATATAGTGAAGGAGCCACATTAATACAGTTACAGTGAAGGAGCCACATTAATACAGTTACAGTGAAGGAGCCACATTAATACAGTTACAGTGAAGGAGCCACATTAATACAGTGAAGGAGCCACATTAATACAGTTACAGTGAAGGAGCCACATTAATACAGTTACAGTGAAGGAGCCACATTAATACAGTGAAGGGGCCACATTAATACAGTGAAGGGGCCACATTAATACAGTTACAGTGAAGGAGCCACATTAATACAGTTACAGTGAAGGAGCCACATTAATACAGTGAAGGAGCCACATTAATACAGTGAAGGAGCCACATTAATACAGTTACAGTGAAGGAGCCACATTAATACAGTTACAGTGAAGGAGCCACATTAATACAGTGAAGGGGCCACATTAATACAGTGAAGGGGCCACATTAATACAGTTACAGTGAAGGAGCCACATTAATACAGTTACAGTGAAGGAGCCACATTAATACAGTTACAGTGAAGGAGCCACATTAATACAGTTACAGTGAAGGAGCCACATTAATACAGTTACAGGGAAGGAGCCACATTAATACAGTTACAGTGAAGGAGCCACATTAATACAGTTACAGTGAAGGAGCCACATTAATACAGTTACAGTGAAGGGGCCACATTAATACAGTGAAGGGGCCACATTAATACAGTGAAGGAGCCACATTAATACAGTGAAGGAGCCACATTAATACAGTTACAGTGAAGGGGCCACATTAATACAGTTACAGTGAAGGAGCCACATTAATACAGTTACAGTGAAGGAGCCACATTAATACAGTTACAGTGAAGGGGCCACATTAATACAGTGAAGGGGCCACATTAATACAGTGAAGGAGCCACATTAATACAGTGAAGGAGCCACATTAATACAGTTACAGTGAAGGGGCCACATTAATACAGTTACAGTGAAGGGGCCACATTAATACAGTGAAGGAGCCACATTAATACAGTGAAGGGGCCACATTAATACAGTAAAGGAGCCACATTAATACAGTAAAGGAGCCACATTAATACAGTTACAGTGAAGGAGCCACATTAATACAGTGAAGGAGCCACATTAATACAGTGAAGGAGCCACATTAATACAGTTACAGTGAAGGAGCCACATTAATACAGTGAAGGGGCCACATTAATACAGTGAAGGGGCCACATTAATACATTTACAGTGAAGGAGCCACATTAATACAGTTACAGTGAAGGAGCCACATTAATACAGTGAAGGGGCCACATTAATACAGTGAAGGAGCCACATTAATACAGTTACAGTGAAGGAGCCACATTAATACAGTGAAGGGGCCACATTAATACAGTGAAGGGGCCACATTAATACAGTGAAGGGGCCACATTAATACAGTTACAGTGAAGGAGCCACATTAATACAGTTACAGTGAAGGAGCCACATTAATACAGTGAAGGGGCCACATTAATACAGTGAAGGGGCCACATTAATACAGTTACAGTGAAGGAGCCACATTAATACAGTGAAGGGGCCACATTAATACAGTGAAGGGGCCACATTAATACAGTGAAGGAGCCACATTAATACAGTTACAGTGAAGGAGCCACATTAATACAGTTACAGTGAAGGAGCCACATTGATACAGTTACAGTGAAGGAGCCACATTAATACAGTTACAGTGAAGGAGCCACATTAATACAGTTACAGTGAAGGAGCCACATTAATACAGTTACAGGGAAGGAGCCACATTAATACAGTTACAGTGAAGGAGCCACATTAATACAGTTACAGTGAAGGGGCCACATTAATACAGTGAAGGGGCCACATTAATACAGTGAAGGAGCCACATTAATACAGTGAAGGAGCCACATTAATACAGTTACAGTGAAGGGGCCACATTAATACAGTTACAGTGAAGGAGCCACATTAATACAGTTACAGTGAAGGAGCCACATTAATACAGTTACAGTGAAGGAGCCACATTAATACAGTTACAGTGAAGGGGCCACATTAATACAGTGAAGGGGCCACATTAATACAGTGAAGGAGCCACATTAATACAGTGAAGGAGCCACATTAATACAGTGAAGGAGCCACATTAATACAGTGAAGGGGCCACATTAATACAGTGAAGGGGCCACATTAATACAGTTACAGTGAAGGGGCCACATTAATACAGTGAAGGAGCCACATTAATACAGTGAAGGGGCCACATTAATACAGTGAAGGAGCCACATTAATACAGTTACAGTGAAGGGGCCACATTAATACAGTGAAGGGGCCACATTAATACAGTGAAGGGGCCACATTAATACAGTGAAGGGGCCACATTAATACAGTGGAGGGGCCACATTAATACAGTGGAGGGGCCACATTAACACACTGACACATGTGTCTCCTGCAGAGGCCCCGGACAGGATTGACGGACGCAGACGAGGACTGGGGTCCCTGGACGAGGACGACCCCAACATCCTGCTGGCGATCCAGCTGTCCCTGCAGGAGTCCCGGCGAGAGCGGGGCCTGGACCCGGAGCGGGGCCCGGAGGCCCGGCTGGATCTGGACCCGGGCAGACGGACGGCGTCCACCGGGGACCTGGGCGACGTCGCCCTGCACTCTCTGGGCCACGACGGCCCCCCCGCGGCGCTGTCGTTCCCCGCCTCGCTCCGGGAGCCCCCTCGACCCCCCAACAGGACAGACTCCACCCGTCAGCCATCTTTGACGCACCCCCTCCCGCTGCCCCCCCCGCCCCCCTCCCTCAGCGCCGAGCTGCTGGAGCTGGGCGACAGCCTTATGGGCCTCGGGACCGTGGTGGACCTGCAGGAGCCGAGGTCCTCCCGTCACTCGCCCGCTCCCCGGGTTCTCTCTGACCCACTAGAACACGGCGAGACCCCCCGGACCCCCTCACGTGAGCCGGCCGAGGCGGAACAAACCGCCTCCTGTTCCCAGGACCGTTCTCGCGTCCTGGGTCACACGGACCCGTCCGGGTCTCATCAGCCGGAGCTCCAGCCTCCGACCCAGTTGTGCCTCCCGTCTCTGGACCTGGAGCCGGAGCTGCTGCTCTCCCCCGTCATCCCCCGCGGGGGGCCGTTCACCCCCAACGACCCCGAGAGCCTGGAGCTCCTGGACCCCACCAGCAGTGCTCAGCTGCTGGACAACATCATGGCCTGGTTCAACCACAACATCAACCCCCAGAACAACCCGCAGAGCCTGGCCCTGGTGCCCTCGCCCCCCACCACAGAGTCGGACTCCTCCCCCGACAAACTCACCCAGAGCCAGGACTCCACGGACGCCCCGGTCTGGCAGCCCCTGGAGGGTCGGCCTGAAGAAGACCCGCCTCCCGGTCCGGACCGGGACGAGCCGGAAGAGCCGCAGGAGGAGGGCGGGGGGGTCGAGTGTGGGTCGCACCCGGAGGCCGGGGAGACCCCGGACTCACCCGCACACACTGCCAACGACCCGGACCCTCCGCCCGAGCTGGACCGGTCGCCCGAGGAGGAGGAGTGGGAGGAGCAGGTCCACCTGGTGTGAGGAGGTTCTTGTGGTGTCCAGTCAAGTTCCTCAGTGACATCAGAACGTTCGTGATGTTCGACCTTGAAGATCGTTTTTAGTCGTTTCTACAGTTTTTTATTTTCTAATTGAAAAACTACTTCAATGAGTTTAATTTTCTTTATTCAATCATTCAAAAAATATTTTCTCTAAATTTAATTCATAGTCTTTTAAATTCAAAATGTTTAACAAGCGTCTCCAGACCAAAGCAACAGAGCACCGAGCACATCCAACCTTCAGCCAATCATGTGACCCGATCACCATCATGTGACCTGTGACCCTGCGCTGGATTGGACGAGTCTGGCAGGATATATATTGAATTTAAAAGACTCTAAATAAAGGATTCAATGGATCCAGAGAATTAAAGTACGTGTAAAATTAAAGATTTTAAATGTAAATAATATAAAATACAAAAATGATCCATGATTTAAAAAGAGAATTCAACTCAAAAACAAACATTAATTGTGAAAAACAAACGACAAGAGTTTCAAGGTCAATGTTCTGATGACACTGACCTGTCGAGTCGACCTTTGTGTTCCAACCACAGCTGAAGACGTTCGGCTCCGTTGAAGGACGCTGTGAAGATTCAGGTATAAAAACTCTTTTCAACCTTTTTCCCGTCGCTGTCGTGACACGTGTGAGTCTCGGGTCTAAAGTCCTGAAGGTCGTCTCGGGTCTAAAGTCCTGAAGGTCGTCTCGGGTCTAAAGTCCTGAAGGTCGTCTCGGATCTAAAGTCCCGAACGTCGCGTCGTCTCGGATCTAAAGTCTTGGATCTAAAGTCCTGAAGGTCGCGTCGTCTCGGATCTAAAGTCCCGAACGTCGCGTCGTCTCGGATCTAAAGTCTTGGATCTAAAGTCCTGAACGTCGCGTCGTCTCGGATCTAAAGTCTTGGATCTAAAGTCCTGAAGGTCGCGTCGTCTCGGATCTAAAGTCCCGAACGTCGCGTCGTCTCGGATCTAAAGTCTTGGATCTAAAGTCCTGAAGGTCGCGTCGTCTCGGATCTTAAGTCTCGGATCTAAAGTCCTGAACGTCGCGTCGTCTCGGATCTAAAGTCTTGGATCTAAAGTCCTGAAGGTCGCGTCGTCTCGGATCTAAAGTCCTGAACGTCGCGTCGTCTCGGATCTAAAGTCTTGGATCTAAAGTCCTGAACGTCGCGTCGTCTCGGATCTAAAGTCTTGGATCTAAAGTCCTGAACGTCGCGTCGTCTCGGATCTAAAGTCTTGGATCTAAAGTCCTGAACGTCGCGTCGTCTCGGATCTAAAGTCTTGGATCTAAAGTCCTGAACGTCGCGTCGTCTCGGATCTAAAGTCTCGGATCTAAAGTCCTGAACGTCGCGTCGTCTCGGATCTAAAGTCTCGGATCTAAAGTCCTGAACGTCGCATCGTCTCGGATCTTAAGTCTCGGATCTAAAGTCTCGGATCTAAAGTCCTGAACGTCGCGTCGTCTCGGATCTAAAGTCTCGGATCTAAAGTCCTGAACGTCGCGTCGTCTCGGATCTAAAGTCTTGGATTTAAAGTCCTGAACGTCGCGTCGTCTCGGATCTAAAGTCCTGAAGGTCGCTCGGGTCTAAAGTCTCAAAACGTCGCGTCGTCTCGGATCTAAAGTCTTGGATCTAAAGTCCTGAACGTCGCGTCGTCTCGGACCTAAAGTCTTGGATCTAAAGTCCTGAACGTCGCGTCGTCTCGGATCTTAAGTCTCGGATCTAAAGTCCTGAACGTCGCGTCGTCTCGGATCTAAAGTCTTGGATTTAAAGTCCTGAACGTCGCGTCGTCTCAGATCTAAAGTTCTGAAGGTCGCTCGGGTCTAAAGTCTCAAAACGTCGCGTCGTCTCGGACCTAAAGTCTTGGATCTAAAGTCCTGAACGTCGCGTCGTCTCGGATCTAAAGTCTCGGATCTAAAGTCTTGGATCTAAAGTCCCAAACGTCGCGTCGTCTCGGATCTAAAGTCTCGGATCTAAAGTCCTGAACGTCGCGTCGTCTCGGATCTAAAGTCTCGGATCTAAAGTCCCAAACGTCGCGTCGTCTCGGATCTAAAGTCTTGGATCTAAAGTCCTGAACGTCGCGTCGTCTCGGATCTAAAGTCTCGGATCTAAAGTCCTGAACGTCGCGTCGTCTCGGATCTAAAGTCTTGGATCTAAAGTCCTGAACGTCGCGTCGTCTCGGATCTTAAGTCTCGGATCTAAAGTCCTGAACGTCGCGTCGTCTCGGATCTAAAGTCTTGGATTTAAAGTCCTGAACGTCGCGTCGTCTCAGATCTAAAGTCCTGAAGGTCGCTCGGGTCTAAAGTCTCAAAACGTCGCGTCGTCTCGGATCTAAAGTCTTGGATCTAAAGTCCCAAACGTCGCGTCGTCTCGGATCTAAAGTCTCGGATCTAAAGTCCTGAACGTCGCGTCGTCTCGGATCTAAAGTCTTGGATCTAAAGTCCTGAACGTCGCGTCGTCTCGGACCTAAAGTCTCGGATCTAAAGTCTTGGATCTAAAGTCCTGAACGTCGCGTCGTCTCGGATCTAAAGTCCCAAACGTCGCGTCGTCTCGGATCTAAAGTCTTGGATCTAAAGTCCTGAACGTCGCGTCGTCTCGGACCTAAAGTCTCGGATCTAAAGTCTCAGATCTAAAGTCCTGAACGTCGCGTCGTCTCGGACCTAAAGTCTCGGATCTAAAGTCTTGGATCTAAAGTCCCAAACGTCGCGTTGTCTCGGATCTAAAGTCTCGGATCTAAAGTCTTGGATCTAAAGTCCTGAACGTCGCGTCGTCTCGGACCTAAAGTCTCGGATCTAAAGTCTTGGATCTAAAGTCCTTAACGTCGCGTCGTCTCGGATCTAAAGTCTCGGATCTAAAGTCCTGAACGTCGCGTCGTCTCGGACCTAAAGTCTCGGATCTAAAGTCCTTAACGTCGCGTCGTCTCGGATCTAAAGTCTCGGATCTAAAGTCTCGGATCTAAAGTCTCGGATCTAAAGTCTTGGATCTAAAGTCCCAAACGTCGCGTCGTCTCGGATCTAAAGTCTCGGATCTAAAGTCCTGAAGGTCGCGTCGTCTCGGACCTAAAGTCTCGGATCTAAAGTCTTGGATCTAAAGTCCTTAACGTCGCGTCGTCTCGGATCTAAAGTCTCGGATCTAAATTCCCGAAAATCGCGAAGCCATAAAAACTCACACGTTTCATCGACGGAAGTTAAAGTTTTTGCACAAACGACGTTTGTTTCTGACGGAAACAGACGCACAACACTCGACAACACTCGACAACACTCGACAACATTCCCTCGTTCGTCGACGTTCTCGACGTAACTCCCATCGTGCTTTGCCGCCCAGCCGACCACTAGATAGGGCCGCGTGCAGAAAGGCATGCTGGGAGTCGGCGGGCCGGTCGGCGCCGTGAGCGAGGAGGGTGTCGTGCGTCTGTTTCCTCTCGAGGGGAATCTACGACGGATGGCGTCACTTTTGAGTTCCTCGACATCTCCGATGGCGTTCGACACAATCCCGGGTTCGGACTCCGGACCTTCACGCACACGTGCCTGCGTTCGACGCCCAGAGCGCCTGTGCGGCGTGGAGAGGTCGGAGGTCACCGAGTCCAACGCGAACATTAAACACTGAATTCTCGTCGGAGAAGATTCACGATCTTATTATTCTGTTGTTTTTCTTTATTTCATGAAAGCAGTTTTGATGATTTTTTTAAATTGTGTTTTTTTTTTTTTAAGTTTCACAAAAACTTTAAACCATATTTATGGAAGAATTTCAGTGTCGTCAGGAAAATTGAAACTTTGAATTGTTTATTGAAATTTTGTTTGTTTTTAATCGTTTCTATATTGAAAGATTTTATGTTTTCTATCATTTCATTTAAAAAATTAAAATCTTTTCAGAATTAATGAGATTTTTTTACACAGAAAGTTTGATTTTCTGATTTTAAAAAATCAATATTTTTAATTTCGTAGTCGTTTCAATTCAATATAAATGTTGGTATAATAGAGTCGCCAGACATTACTAACGGAGCTCAATCGTCACATGACCGTCTGTGCGTCGCATGATTGGCTGAAGGTTTGATCAGCATCTCTGTTAGTAATGTCTGGAGACTCTATTGTACCAACATTTATATATTGAATTTAAAATATCATGTATTAAAAGATATTGAATTAAAACGAATTATTAAAATGTCAAACTCTGTGTAAATATTAATTTATAAAATGTTCAAAACAGTTTCAATACACAAACTATCGGGTAAAACGATTCGATAAAAAGATCGATTTATTTTGTCAATAAATAATTGCGACGACACTGAAGTACTTTCATACAAACACTGTCACGTAGATTCATTTAAAAGATACAATCGTGTGGTTCTTTGACTACTTTTAATTATATTTATTTTTCATCAAGTACCTTAAGAAATATGTTCATTTATTTGCAGTTTTTTTATTTGTACTGCTCCACTACTGACGCAGTAAAACACGGATTCTACTGTTAATTTAATTCTTAATTTATTCTTCATCATAACGACGAGTGGTTTTTTTTAGTGTATTTGTTGATGACATCGTTGTGTAACGAGTTTCACTTTGTTGAAGAACTTTTTCTCAAAGTGTTTCGCTTTGAAATTGTTTCTATTTCGTAGAAAATATGATTTGAATCTAAAAATGTTGCTCCTCACTGGCGCCCTCTGCTGGTCAAGAAAACTGTACACGATCACGTGATGAAGGACCTGAGGCGCTCGTGCTTTTATTGATTGATCGATACATGATCGATACATGATCGATACATGATCGATACATGATCGTGCCATAAACACCATCAGTCTAGTTCTGACGCCAGAGTTCCTGGGTCCCGGGACGTTCCTGTGCCATACTGTTGTTTACGTCTGATCCTCACGAACATCTGAAGAACTTGTACTTCAACATTCCTGAGTCTGTTCATGACAAACGTTTACGTCCATTAAAGTCAAGAAGAAATTAATGTTGTGTTTGTTTGTGTTTGTGTTTGTGTTTGTGTTTGTAGCTTCACTTCACATGAACGTGATCGTGTTCATGGCACACACACGTGCACAAAACACACACATGCACAAAACACACTCAAACACACACATGCACAAAACACACGTGCACACACACGTGCACAAAACACACACATGCACAAAACACACATGCACAAAACACTCAAACACATACATGCACAAAAGACACGTGCACAAAACACACACACACACATGCACAAAACACACTCAAACACACACATGCACAAAACACACTCACACACACACATGCACAAAACACACTCAAACACACACATGCACAAAACACACGTGCACAAAACACACTCACACACACACATGCACAAAACACACTCAAACACACACATGCACAAAACACACGTGCACAAAACACTCACACACACATGCACAAAACACACTCAAACACATACATGCACAAAACACGTGCACAAAACACACGCATGCACAAAACACACAAACACGTGCACAAAACGCACTCGCATGCACAAAACACACACATGCACAAAACACTCGTGCACAAAACACACAAACACACGTGCACAAAACGCACTCACATGCACAAAACACACACATGCACAAAACACTCGTGCACAAAACACACGTGCACAAAACGCACTCACATGCACAAAACACACTCAAACACACACATGCACAAAACACACGTGCACAAAACACTCACACACACATGCACAAAACACACTCAAACACACACATGCACAAAACACACGTGCACAAAACACTCACACACACATGCACAAAACACACTCAAACACATACATGCACAAAACACGTGCACAAAACACACGCATGCACAAAACACACAAACACGTGCACAAAACGCACTCGCATGCACAAAACACACACATGCACAAAACACTTGTGCACAAAACACACAAACACACGTGTACAAAACGCACTCACTTGCACAAAACACACACATGCACAAAACACTCGTGCACAAAACACACAAACACACGTGCACAAAACGCACTCACATGCACAAAACACACACATGCACAAAACACTCGTGCACAAAACACACAAACACACGTGCACAAAACGCACTCACATGCACAAAACACACACATGCACAAAACACTCGTGCACAAAACACACGTGCACAAAACGCACTCACATGCACAAAACACACTCACATGCACAAAACACACACATGCACAAAACACTCAAACACACATGCACAAAAAAGACAAACACACGTGCACAAAAAACACAAACACACATGCACAAAACGCACGCATGCACAAAACACACTAAAACACACGCATGCACAAAACACACACGTGCACAAAAAACACAAACACACCCACACAGAACGCACACATGCACAAAACACACTCAAACACACGTGCACAAAACACACACATGCACAAAAAAGACAAACACACGTGCACAAAACACTCAAACACACGTGCACAAAACACACACATGCACAAAACACTCAAACACACGTGCACAAAACACACACATGCACAAAACACTCAAACACACTGGAACAAAACACACTAAAACACACGCATGCACAAAACACACTAAAACACACGCATGCACAAAACACACAAACGTGCACAAAACACACACACATGCACGAAACACACGCACATTCACAAAACACACATAAACACACGCATGCACAAAACACTCAAACACAAATTCACACATCCATGCATGCCCAAAAACACACCTAGATGCACACAAACACACTCGCATGCAAAAAAAACACTCAAATTCACACACGCATGCATACACAAAAACACACAGATGCATTCAAACACACACAGGCACAAAAATACACACAGAGATGCACACAAATACACATTCTAACACAAACACACACACTCAAACACACACAGATGCACAAAAACGCACAGATGCACACTCGCATACCCAAATGCACAAACACACATACAAAAAAACACCCTAAAACACACACACCTAAACACACAGACATACACGTGCATGTACACACGTACTTAAACGCAAACAAAGAGACACAGGCAAAAAAATCCACTCAAAAACAGACACACGCATACGTGCACACAGACACACACAGACACACACAAAACAAACACGCATACACAAGGATATAGATTCGAGCTACACAACAAACCGGGTCAGGTACTGACCACTGCCGTGTTAGGAAGTCAATGAAACATGTTTCAAATCGAAACACTTTCATTCGAGTTAGTTTGTCATGAGTTTTTTTCAAAAGCTCTAATAAATCAACAACAGCGCCCCCTGCTGGTCGCTCACCTCGACCTCCCGCCGCCAGGTGGCGCCGCAGCGCCCGAGAGAGACAAACGTTCGCCTCTTCTTTTGTCCCGCAAACGTACACAAATCGTCCATCGCTGCAACTCTGACGGGATTTTCCACCGAACCTCGACATCCATCATGAAACTAGTGCGGTGAGTGGATTCGGAACATGTTCGTCGAACCTTCAGGCTCGGGTTTGGTGTCGGAACTTTGGCGGAACACGTCGGATGGACGAGGATTGGATCGGGCGGGAAGAGCTGAATGAATGAATGCTAACATGCTAGCTAGCGCCGCTTTAACTCAAACTACGTGAATATTTGTGTTTAAACTAAAGGTTAAAACTCTAAAACCTTCTCATACAACTATTATTAAAACTATAATAATATCTAAAGTGTTTTGTGTTGTTAGCTCGTGTTAGCATTTGCTAGTTTGAGTGAAATAAGTCGATTTAAATGGTCGATAATACAAGAATCAGTCGTTATTACATCAATTGTTGATCGAACCTGTTGATTGTTTCAAGTCCACGTGTTTGTTTGGACTTTGTTGAGACACAAACGTGTTGTTTGTTCTTACACTCGCTTGTGTTTGTGTTTGTTGACCAGGTTTCTGATGAAGCTCAGCCATGAGACGGTCACCATCGAGCTGAAGAATGGAACCCAGGTCCACGGAACCATCACCGGTGAGAGCTTCCTGCGCCAGAGTGTTGTTCAGTTTGTTTCTGCTGGTGTAGTTGTGAGTCTGACGTGTGTGTGTGTGTGTGTGTCTCAGGTGTGGACGTGAGCATGAACACTCACCTGAAGGCCGTGAAGATGACGCTGAAGAACCGCGAGCCGACCCAGATGGAGTCTCTGAGCATCAGAGGCAACAACATCCGGTACTTCATCCTCCCTGACAGCCTCCCGCTGGACACACTGCTGGTCGACATCGAGCCCAAGATCAAGTCCAAGAAGAGAGAAGCAGGTGAGTCGCTGTTAGGTAGAACTTTATTGAAACAATAAAGTCGTCGCTAGGTAGAACTTTATTGAAACAATAAAGTCATCGTTAGGTAGAACTTTATTGAAACAATAAAGTCATCGTTAGGTAGAACTTTATTGAAACAATAAAGTCATCGTTAGGTAGAACTTTATTGAAACAATAAAGTCATCATTAGGTAGAACTTTATTGAAACAATAAAGTCATCGCTAGGTAGAACTTTATTGAAACAATAAAGTCATCGCTAGGTAGAACTTTATTGAAACAATAAAGTCATCGTTAGGTAGAACTTTATTGAAACAATAAAGTCATCGTTAGGTAGAACTTTATTGAAACAATAAAGTCATCGTTAGGTAGAACTTTATTGAAACAATAAAGTCATCGTTAGGTAGAACTTTATTGAAATAATAAAGTCGTCGCTAGGTAGAACTTTATTGAAACAATAAAGTCGTCGCTAGGTAGAACTTTATTGAAACAATAAGGTCGTCGCTAGGTAGAACTTTATTGAAATAATAAAGTCGTCGCTAGGTAGAACTTTATTGAAACAATAAAGTCGTCGCTAGGTAGAACTTTATTGAAACAAAGTCGTCACCACGTAGAACTTTATTGAAACAATAAAGTCGTCGCCACGTAGAACTTTATTGAAACAATAAAGTCGTCGCCACGTAGAACTTTATTGAAACAATAAAGTCGTCGTTAGGTAGAACTTTATTGAATCAATAACGTCGTCGTTAGGGAGAACTTTATTGAAATAATAAAGTCGTCGCTACGTAGAACTTTATTGAAACAATAAAGTCATCGCTAGGTAGAACTTTATTGTTTCAATAAAGTCGTCGCTACGTAGAACTTTATTGAATCAATAAAGTCATCGTTAGGTAGAACTTTATTGAAACAATAAAGTCGTCGCTACGTAGAACTTTATTGAAACAATAAAGTCATCATTAGGTAGAACTTTATTGAATCAATAACGTCGTCGTTAGGGAGAACTTTATTGAAATAATAAAGTCGTCGCTACGTAGAACTTTATTGAAACAATAAAGTCATCGCTAGGTAGAACTTTATTGAAACAATAAAGTTGTCGCTACGTAGAACTTTATTGAATCAATAAAGTCATCGTTAGGTAGAACTTTATTGAAACAATAAAGTCATCGTTAGGTAGAACTTTATTGAAACAATAAAGTCATCGTTAGGTAGAACTTTATTGAAACAATAAAGTCATCGTTAGGTAGAACTTTATTGAAACAATAAAGTCGTCGCTACGTAGAACTTTATTGAATCAATAAAGTCATCGTTAGGTAGAACTTTATTGAAACAATAAAGTCATCGTTAGGTAGAACTTTATTGAAACAATAAAGTCATCGTTAGGTAGAACTTTATTGAATCAATAAAGTCATCGTTAGGTAGAACTTTATTGAAACAATAAAGTCGTCGCTACGTAGAACTTTATTGAATCAATAAAGTCATCGTTAGGTAGAACTTTATTGAAACAATAAAGTCGTCGTTAGGTAGAACTTTATTGAAACAATAAAGTCGTCGCTACGTAGAACTTTATTGAATCAATAAAGTCATCGTTAGGTAGAACTTTATTGAAACAATAAAGTCGTCATTATGTAGAACTTTATTGAAATAATAAAGTCGTCGTCGAAACGATTAAAATGACTTTAAGTACATTTGATTGACTTGTGTGTTTAGGCAGTAGATCAGTGTTTGATCATTGAAATATAACTTTAATAACTTTGGTTTTAAATCTGACGTAAAAGCTCTATTTAAATATGTTTAAATATTCACAGATGAAAAGTCTTAAGTGTTGAACTAGTGATGGATAATGAACTTGATATAGTTTTTCCTTTGATCTCACGTCTGTTCTGGTGCTTCATGTTGTTAATATTTATTTATTCACAAATCAATATCTTTCGTAGTATTTAAGTATGAACTACGATTTTCAACTACAATCAAACAATTTTCAACTTTAATAAAACAATTTTCAACGATAATCAAACAATTTTCTCTGTTTTTTCAGTCTGTGCTTCTGTTGTTGTCGTCGTAAAGTTGACTTGACGTGTGTTTCAGTGGCTGGACGTGGACGTGGTCGTGCACGAGGTCGCGGCAGAGGTCGGGGTCGCAGCAGAGGAGGCCCCCGGAGATAAAAGGTCACTCTGGACTGATCAACCTTTTTTTGCTGTTTTTGTACAGTATTTTTTTTTTCTTTTTCCAGGAGAAATGACTCGTGAACTTTTGTTTGTTTCCTTTGATTTTGTACATTAAAATACTTCTTATGAAGAAAAAAACACTCGTCACTAATGTTTCTTTTATTCTTTCAACGTGTCATGAAACTAGTTGTTATTGACCAGAGACCGGGTTCCGATCATGAACCGGTTCATGATCAGAGACCGGGTTCCGATCATGAACCGGTTCATGACCGGAGACCGGGTTCAGGTACAAGTGGATCTGCTGTCGTCACAAACTATTGATCGTGAAAACTACGTGTTTACGTTTGTTTTAAAATGGCTTCCATGACCACAAGAATACGACCAATCATTTGATTTTATTTTATCGTTTATCTTTCCTGTGTCAATATCAAGATAATTATTGATAATTATTGATGATTTATCTATGTTTTCATGATTTGGCAAATATTTCTCATTTAAGACGAGAAGTTTCAAATGTGATGTTTAAATGTTGTCGAATCTAATGCTAAACCCAGTTATTTAATGTTCAATATATATCTAAAAATATATAAAAACTATATACTTTATTCTTTGCTCTTATTCAACCCTTTTCTCGTGGATTGTGTCCTGACGTGTATATAAATAAATAACAATAAAAGTAGATATAAGTGTTTTCTTCGATTTAAACAGTTGCACAAGAATAAAGTCAAAGTTAACAAAAAACATGAAATCATTTCAAGGTTAGAAATATAAACACAAGAAACAATTAAATATTATTTTCCATATAAAAATAAGATTACTTCCTGACACATTTTGATGACGTCATACGACTTTCAATTTAATTCCTCGAACTAACATGACGTCATTAATTGTTTAAATGCACTGTTTATTTTATTTTTTTGAAAACTTTACTCGCTTTATTCAAAGTTGTCAGAAAAAACGGTTTTATGAAAATAAAAAATGAGCCTGTTGTCACGAAGCGCGCATGCGCCGTGGCGAGAGTCCCGCCGCACAGCACTGACGTCACACCTAGGCCTGACGCCCAACATGGCGGACGATCCTCCTGCTGGCAGCTTCAAGTACTTCGCGTTCGGCAGCAACATGTTGCGGGAGAGACTCCACCTGGCGAACCCTTCCGCGGTCTTCTTCTCGCGCGGGAGACTCAAGGTGAACACACTGAGCAGGTGTCTTGTGACGTCATCGTGCAGCGCACGAATACAGCAGTTCCCTTACGTCATATTCCAGCGACAGAGCGAAAGTAACGCTACAAAGTGTCGTAAATGTGTTAAAAGTTGCTTTAACGTCTGTAACTTAAACATTGTTCACGTGTTTCTTCTTACGCTGTTTTTTAAACTAATAATAATAATAATAATAATAATCTGTCAAAACGTTATTGTTTCTGATCAAATTCATTGATGAGGGAAGAAGACAAGATGGTGAATATTTATGGACAGAGGAGTCACTCTGATGGATATTTATGGACAGAAGAGTCACTCTGATGAATATTTATGGACAGAAGGGTCACTCTGATGAATATTTATGGACAGAAGAGTCACTCTGATGAATATTTATGGACAGAAGGGTCACTCTGATGAATATTTATGGACAGAAGGGTCACTCTGATGAATATTTATGGACAGAAGAGTCACTCTGATGAATATTTATGGACAGAAGAGTCACTCTGATGAATATTTATGGACAGAGGAGTCACTCTGATGAATATTTATGGACAGAAGAGTCACTCTGATGGATATTTATGAACAGAGGAGTCACTCTGATGGAAATTTATGGACAGAAGGGTCACTCTGATGAATATTTATGGACAGAAGGGTCACTCTGATGAATATTTATGGACAGAAGAGTCACTCTGATGAATATTTATGGGCAGAAGAGTCACTCTGATGAATATTTATGGGCAGAAGAGTCACTCTGATGAATATTTATGGACAGAAGAGTCACTGATGAATATTTATGGACAGAAGGGTCACTCTGATGAATATTTATGGACAGAAGAGTCACTCTGATGGATATTTATGAACAGAGGAGTCACTCTGATGGAAATTTATGGACAGAAGGGTCACTCTGATGAATATTTATGGACAGACGAGTCACTCTGATGAATATTTATGGACAGAAGAGTCACTCTGATGAATATTTATGGACAGAAGAGTCACTCTGATGGATATTTATGGACAGAGGAGTCACTCTGATGAATATTTATGGACAGAAGAGTCACTCTGATGAATATTTATGGACAGAGGAGTCACTCTGATGGATATTTATGGACAGAAGAGTCACTCTGATGAATATTTATGGACAGAAGAGTCACTCTGATGAATATTTATGGACAGAAGGGTCACTCTGATGAATATTTATGGACAGAAGGGTCACTCTGATGAATATTTATGGACAGAAGAGTCACTCTGATGAATATTTATGGACAGAAGAGTCACTCTGATGAATATTTATGGACAGAGGAGTCACTCTGATGAATATTTATGGACAGAAGAGTCACTCTGATGGATATTTATGAACAGAGGAGTCACTCTGATGGAAATTTATGGACAGAAGGGTCACTCTGATGAATATTTATGGACAGAAGGGTCACTCTGATGAATATTTATGGACAGAAGAGTCACTCTGATGAATATTTATGGGCAGAAGAGTCACTCTGATGAATATTTATGGACAGAAGGGTCATTCTGATGAATATTTATGGACAGAAGGGTGATTCTGATGAATATTTATGGACAGAAGAGTCACTCTGATGGATATTTATGGACAGAGGAGTCACTCTGATGAATATTTATGGACAGAAGAGTCACTCTGATGAATATTTATGGACAGAGGAGTCACTCTGATGAATATTTATGGACAGAAGAGTCACTCTGATGAATATTTATGGACAGAAGGGTCACTCTGATGAATATTTATGGACAGAAGGGTCACTCTGATGAATATTTATGGACAGAAGAGTCACTCTGATGAATATTTATGGACAGAAGAGTCACTCTGATGAATATTTATGGACAGAGGAGTCACTCTGATGAATATTTATGGACAGAAGAGTCACTCTGATGGATATTTATGAACAGAGGAGTCACTCTGATGGAAATTTATGGACAGAAGGGTCACTCTGATGAATATTTATGGACAGAAGGGTCACTCTGATGAATATTTATGGACAGAAGAGTCACTCTGATGAATATTTATGGGCAGAAGAGTCACTCTGATGAATATTTATGGACAGAAGGGTCATTCTGATGAATATTTATGGACAGAAGAGTCACTCTGATGGATATTTATGAACAGAGGAGTCACTCTGATGGAAATTTATGGACAGAAGGGTCACTCTGATGAATATTTATGGACAGACGAGTCACTCTGATGAATATTTATGGACAGAAGAGTCACTCTGATGAATATTTATGGACAGAAGAGTCACTCTGATGGATATTTATGGACAGAGGAGTCACTCTGATGAATATTTATGGACAGAAGAGTCACTCTGATGAATATTTATGGACAGAGGAGTCACTCTGATGGATATTTATGGACAGAAGAGTCACTGATGAATATTTATGGACAGAAGAGTCACTCTGATGAATATTTATGGACAGAAGAGTCACTCTGACTGATATTTATGGACAGAGGAGTCACTCTGATCGATATTTATGGACAGAGGAGTCACTCTGATGAATATTTATGGACAGAGGAGTCACTCTGATGAATATTTATGGACAGAAGAGTCACTCTGATGAATATTTATGGACAGAGGAGTCACTCTGATGAATATTTATGGACAGAAGAGTCACTCTGATGAATATTTATGGACAGAGGAGTCACTCTGATGAATATTTATGGACAGAGGAGTCACTCTTATGAATATTTATGGACAGAGGAGTCACTCTGATGAATATTTATGGACAGAGGAGTCACTCTGATCGATATTTATGGACAGAATATATCGAAAACTCAGGTTCTACGACGTTCTGTCTGATCCTAATAGCAGGAAGTGTTCATTCAAAGGTCAGAGGTCATGATCTACATCCTTTCTTCCAGGACTACCGGCTGGACTTCGGCCTGTATAACGAGTGTGTGAACGTCTGGCACGGCGGCGTGGCCACCATCTTGTCTTCCCCCGGAGCAGAGGTGTGGGGCGTGGTCTGGACGCTCAGCAACGAACACCTGCTCACTCTGGACAGGTAGGAACGACGGAGACGCGAGCGGTCGAGCCTGGAACACAAACTCTGGCTCTCAGGCAGGAGGGGGTGCTGCAGGGCTGCTACTCTCCTCTGGACATGATGGTGGACACCAGGGCTGGACCCACACTGTGCAGGACTTACCAGATGAACCGCTTCCACGCCTGCCCTCCGTCTCCTCAGTACAAGCAGGTGCACCAGTTCAAACACTCAAATCAAATGTGTGTGAGAAAATATGAGGATGCAGGTCGGATCACAGCAGATGTTGCACAGTGGACCCGAACCAAGTCCACATGACTGGACCCTCTCCACTAGTAAAGAATTCTGATTCTGATGAGTGAAGACTAGATGGCTGGGTGGTCATAATGTTTTGGTCCCGTTGTTACGTAGATGTTTCACTGACGAGTGTTTCCTCTGGAGGTGGTGTGTCGGGGGGCGGAGCAGAATGGACTTCCAGTGGAGTACCTGGAGAGGCTGGAAGCTCTTCCCAGCAACAGCTACAGTGGACCTTCTGTCCTGGACCAGATCATAACACCTGAGAGAGAAGAGATGAGTCGAGAGGGATGGCTTTAAAATAATATGTATTCATTATTTATGGTACGAACATGTTTAGGATTCATGAGCGAAGGAAGTAAAGTCAGGATTCCTGA
Organism: Callionymus lyra; assembly: GCF_982586985.1. Lineage (NCBI taxonomy): Eukaryota > Metazoa > Chordata > Actinopteri > Syngnathiformes > Callionymidae > Callionymus > Callionymus lyra. The sequence continues at coordinate 5,056,894 of NC_141820.1, read as the reverse complement.
TCCGAGCTTCAATTGTTGGATTATAGTTGATAATTGTTTGATTATAGTTGAAAATTGTTTGATTATAGTTGAAAATGTTGGATTATAGTTGAAAATTGTTTGATTATAGTTGAAAATTGTTTGATTATAGTTGAAAATGTTGGATTATAGTTGAAAATGTTGGATTATAGTTGAAAATTGTTTGATTATAGTTGAAAATTGTTGGATTATAGTTGAAAATGTTGGATTATAGTTGAAAATGTTGGATTATAGTTGAAAATTGTTTGATTATAGTTGAAAATTGTTGGATTACGGTTGAAAATTGTCTGATTATAGTTGAAAATTGTTGGATGATGGTTGAAAATTGTTTGATTATAGTTGAAAATGTTGGATTATAGTTGAAAATTGTTTGATTATAGTTGAAAATTGTTTGATTATAGTTGAAAATTGTTGGATTACGGTTGAAAATTGTTTGATTATAGTTGAAAATGTTGGATTACAGTTGAAAATTGTTTGATTATAGTTGAAAATGTTGGATTATAGTTGAAAATTGTTTGATTATAGTTGAAAATTGTTTGATTATAGTTGAAAATTGTTGGATTACGGTTGAAAATTGTTTGATTATAGTTGAAAATGTTGGATTACAGTTGAAAATTGTTTGATTATAGTTGAAAATGTTGGATTACGGTTGAAAATTGTCTGATTATAGTTGAAAATTGTTGGATTACGGTTGAAAATTGTTTGATTATAGTTGAAAATGTTGGATTATAGTTGAAAATTGTTTGATTATAGTTGAAAATTGTTGGATTACGGTTGAAAATTGTTTGATTATAGTTGAAAATGTTGGATTACGGTTGAAAATTGTTTGATTATAGTTGAAAATTGTTGGATTACGGTTGAAAATTGTTGGATTATAGTTGAAAAATGTTTGATTATAGTTGAAAATGTTGGATTATAGTTGAAAATTGTTTGATTATAGTTGAAAATTGTTTGATTATAGTTGAAAATGTTGGATTACGGTTGAAAATTGTCTGATTATAGTTGAAAATGGTTGGATTACGGTTGAAAATTGTCTGATTATAGTTGAAAATGGTTGGATTATAGTTGAAAATTGTCTGATTATAGTTGAAAATGGTTGGATTACGGTTGAAAATTGTCTGATTATAGTTGAAAATTGTCTGATTAAAGTTGAAAATGGTTTGATTATAGTTGAAAATAGTTTGATTATAGTTGAAAATTGTTTGATTATAGTTGAAAATTGTTTGATTATCGTTGAAAATTGTTTGATTATAGTTGAAAATTGTTGGATTACAGTTGAAAATTGTTGGATTATAGTTGAAAATTGTTGGATTATAGTTGAAAATTGTTGGATTACAGTTGAAAATTGTTGGATTATAGTTGAAAATTGTTGGATTACAGTTGAAAATTGTTGGATTACAGTTGAAAATTGTTTGATTGCTTTATACAAATTCAAAGGTCGACGACACGTCTAGACCTTGTAAAGAATGCCTGTCGATCTGTAAATTCAACCAATGAACAAACACTTGAAAAAATACTTTTTTTACTGTGAAATAAAAAAAAAACTTTGAACTCTGTCTGGATTATTCAAGTCATGTTTTGTTGATACAGAATGTTTTACAGAAATGAAAAACAATAAACATTGTTTAAACACTTAAGACCGTCAGTAAACAAGAGACGTAACGTTAGAGGAACTTTATTCTCCAACAGATCAACACACAATATATGTTCAATAATTATAGCTAGAAAACTGTGGGATATAAAAACATTATTTTCATTTCAAGACACGTCACTCAACGACTGTACATTCTTCAGAGACTTGACCTTCGACCCGTGAAGACGCGACGAGTCATCGAGGGGCGACGACCGTAACAGATAAGTTAAGTCCAAGGTTAGCAGAAACAGTCGGGAGTAAAAAAAAGTAGAATCTGTAATAGTCTCGTGTTGATGATGTCATCACAGCAGAGACCAACGTGAACATTCATTAAAAAGCGTCAGAACACGACCCCGACGACACGCGTCTTCGGGGTCCAGGTACGGATCCTAACTCTGGTCCATCTCCTGGGGTTCTGGGACCGCCTCGGCGCCGGGTTCGTCCTCGCTGTCGTCCCCTCGCTCCGCCGCCACCACCACCTGCTCGGGGACGACCATGTTGTGCTTGAGCTTGCTGAGCTCGTTCATGTTGAAGCCCATGAACACGACCGCCGAGCGCCTCTTCAGGTTCTTCATGCACTTGCCGCGGCGGGTGCTGAAGTGGGCGCCGAGCTCCGACCGGGTCAGCGACAGGCGCCGGCTCAGCTCCTCGGTCTCGGACTTGGTGGCGTACGGATTGCTGTTGAAGTATTTGGATATGAAGTCCCGGCGCTCGTCGCTGCCGCGGCACTCCGCCGCCGTGGGCTCCAGCACCAGCTGCACCCTCGGTTCCACGTGGACCTCCAGCTCTGGCGCCGGCTGCGGCACCTGTTGTTGTTGTTGTTGTTGTTGTTGATGATGTTGTTGATGATGATGTTGTTGATGCTGCGGTTGTTGTTGTTGTTGGTGTTGTTGTTTCTCTAGCTCGCGCCTCCTCTTCAGAGCAGCCTTCTCCTCTCGCTCCCTCTTGTTGGAGGCGACCACCAACTTCCACGCGGCCTCCAGCCTCTTGGCCGACTCCACCTCTGTGGGGTTCTGGGGCGCGTCCAGTGGAGGTTTAAGTGCGACCAGTCGCTGCGGTGCCGGACTGGGTTTCACCGCCACACCCTGTGCCATTTGGAGATAGTAAAGTCCGGAATGCGCCGCTATCTGCAGCACCTGTTTAGGGGCCGACGCCGGCGGTGGTGGTGGAGGCGGCGGCGGCGGCGTTGGCGCCGGAGGCGTCGGTGCCGCTTTTTGAGCGGATTGTTTCGGGGAACACCTGCACCTTAGGATGTGCACCATCACGGCCTGTTGGGTGACCTTCCCCGTGTACACCCCGCTGCAGTAGATGCACTTGAAGGCCTCCGTCTTGAGGATGGCGTGAATAGTCGGCGCCACCAAGTGCTTCTGCTTCAGGTGCTCGACGTGTCGCAGCTCGTCCACGAACTTCTCGTCGCAGAAGGGGCAGGCGGTGCTGTTGAACTTGGCGGGCGTGGGACAGGTCTCCAGCGGGTTGTTGGGCAGCAGCTTGACGTAGATCAGTTCCTGGGAGTTTGTGACCACCACCAGGTTGACCTCCTTGTCGCCCACCACCTCGGCCGGCGCGCTGGTCTGAGCGTCGAAGTACGGAAACAAAATGCCGCCGTTGTTCTTGGTGTAGACTTTGTACTTCTGTCTCAGGAACTCGCTGTAGGCCTTGGTGGACGGATTGTGCTGCTTGATGTGCTCGACCAGCTGCCGGATGGAGAAGAACAACATGTTGCAGGACAAGCAGCTCAGTCCGTGCAGCAGGTGCTGGAACACCGTCTTGTCCGAGAGCAGGACTCGGCACTTCAGACACTTGATGGTCTTGTCGGGCATCTTCCTGAGGAACGAGGCCTGGGCGGCGATGCTTTCCCACTTGGACGACAAGCAGTTGGATTTGTGAGCCGCCTCCATGTGCATGTCGAAGATGTTGGACGGGAAGATCTCGTTGCAGATGGGACACGTGATCCACCTCTTGGTCTGGACCGAGGTGTTGCCCGACTGGTCCACGGGAGTGAGCGGACCGCCCGCGTTCTGCGTGGGTTTGGCGGCCACCAGGGGAGCGAAGGTGTACGTCGGCATGCCGTTGACCTTGTTGCCGGTCGGGATCAGATGGTTGAGCAGAGACTGGGAGGTCATCATGGTGCCGACCGGCGGGGTACCGGGGTTGGAAGAAGGGGCGGCGGACTTGGGGGCGGGCAGCGACTGAGCGATCACGCTGGACTGAATCGCCGGCGGCAGCAGCTTTGGTTGCGGCGGTTTCGGGACCTGGGCGGGGGCGAAGGCGACGCTGGACATGGTGGGGAGCTGGACCAGCGACGACCCTTGGGGCAGCGCGCTCCGGAGGGCGATGGTGGCGCCGGGCTGCAGCAGACCCTTGGCCTCGGCGCTGGCGAGCTGCACCAGCGCCGAGGCCTGCGGTGGAAGGAAGGACTGGTTGCTTCCGGGCGCACAGATCAGGGTGGTGTTGTTCTGAGCTCCTTCCACGCGCTGCAGTGTCAATATGGTCCCGGCAGGCGGCCCGTTGGCCGGGACCACCAGAGACTTGTTGCTGTAAACCTGCTGTGGCTTGGGGATGATGTTGGGAAACGTGAGGAACATCCCGTTGCTGTTCTGCGCACCTTTGATGCTGTAGTTCTTGTTCTCCTGCAGCAGCGTCTGCACCTGCGTGTTGACGGTGTAGTGCGACGGCTCCACCAGCATGTGGTGCAGCATCTGATCCAGGCTCCCCGTGTTCACTTTGCACACCTTGCAGCAATAGACCTTCACGGCGGACCCCGGGCTCTGGTACCTGAAGCCGATGAAGCGCTCGGCCAGAGAGTTGAGGTGCTTGAGGATGATGTGCTTCTTGGCGTCGAAGACGGAGGAGGTGGGGAACCCGCAGCGCCGGCACTGGTAGCGCTCGTTCCCGCGGTGCGCCACCCCAGGAACCTCTCGCGGCCCCGGCGGCTGCTGCCCGCCCTTGGTGTGGAAGAAGATCATGTGCCTCTTGACGTTCCTGGGGTGGCTGACGAAGAGGCAGAGCGAACAGGGCGCCAGCGAGCACGCCGACTGCTCGTCGCCATGGCTGCGCGAGATGTGGCCCCGGAAGTTGTTGAGGCTCTGAGAGGAATACTTGCAGATGGAGCAGCACAGCGTTCGAGATCGATACGGCCACTGGAAAAGAAAAACTATTTTAGTCCGACTAGAAGACGTACTGTCCTCCATCTTGGTTTGAGGCTTGAACACTCGCCCTTCTTCCGGTGTCGCTACAATATCGTCCCCCACTTCCTACCTGATGACGTCACTCGCTGCATATGCGAACGTCTCTTTAAAATATTTATTATGGGTTAAAGAAACGTCAACAGAACGTTTACAAGATACTTTTTACCACATTAAACATTTATATTGACAAGAAGACGATCTTCGTCAACATCATCACTTTCTTTCATTTCCTGGTCTGACGATCATGTGACTTTGACACCAACAGGAAGTGCCCGCGCTACATGTGACGAAGCTGCTGATTGGCTGAAGCTGTTTTACTAATAATAACACACAACTGTACAATGAAATACAAACATTGAAAAGTTGAAAATAGTTTGATTATAGTTGAAAATAGTTTGATTATAGTTAAAAATTGTTTGATTATAGTTGATAATTGTTTGATTATAGTTGAAAATTGTTTGATTATAGTTGAAAATTGTTTGATTAAAGTTGAAAATTGTTTGATTATAGTTGATAATTGTTTGATTATAGTTGATAATTGTTTGATTTTAGTTGAAAATTGTTGGATTATAGTTGAAAATTGTTAGATTATAGTTGAAAAATTGTTGGATTATAGTTGATAATTGTTGGATTATAGTTGATAATTGTTTGATTATAGTTGAAAATTGTTGGATTATAGTTGAAAATTGTTTGATTATAGTTGATAATTGTTTGATTATAGTTGAAAATTGTTGGATTATAGTTGAAAATTGTTTGATTATAGTTGAAAATTGTTTGATTATAGTTGATAATTGTTTGATTATAGTTGAAAATTGTTGGATTATAGTTGAAAATTGTTAGATTATAGTTGAAAAATTGTTGGATTATAGTTGAAAATTGTTGGATTATAGTTGAAAAATTGTTTGATTATAGTTGAAAATTGTTTGATTATAGTTGAAAAATTGTTTGATTATAGTTGAAAATTGTTTGATTATAGTTGAAAAATTGTTTGATTATAGTTGAAAATTGTTTGATTATAGTTGAAAATTGTTTGATTATAGTTAACAAAGGTTTAATATCATTTTAAAGATAAAGTAACAGTAACAGTTTACCTTTCTCGGTCTGCTGTAATCCTCTGTGATATCAAACCAGTCTGTTCCTGCAAACGCAACGTTTTCCTCCGTTTTCTCCGTCGATGTTTCATTTTTATCCTGAACAATCAAAACAGGTGAACGTGAGAAAAAAATAGTCTTTACAGCACATACACACACTGATGATACAATAGAGTCACACATCACAACAACACACACACACTGATGATACAATAGAGTCACACATCACAACAACACACACACTGATGATACAATAGAGTCACACATCACAACAACACACACACACTGATGATACAATAGAGTCACACATCACAACAACACACACACACTGATGATACAATAGAGTCACACATCACAACAACACACACACACTGATGATACAATAGAGTCACACATCACAACAACACACACACACCGATGATACAATAGAGTCACACATCACAACAACACACACACACTGATGATACAATAGAGTCACCCATCACAACAACACACACACACTGATGATACAATAGAGTCACACATCACAACAACACACACACACCGATGATACAATAGAGTCACACATCACAACAACACACACACACCGATGATACAATAGAGTCACACATCACAACAACACACACACACCGATGATACAATAGAGTCACACATCACAACAACACACACACACTGATGATACAATAGAGTCACACATCACAACAACACACACACACCGATGATACAATAGAGTCACACATCACAACAACACACACACACACCGATGATACAATAGAGTCACACATCACAACAACACACACACACTGATGATACAATAGAGTCACACATCACAACAACACACACACTGATGATACAATAGAGTCACACATCACAACAACACACACACTGATGATACAATAGAGTCACACATCACAACAACACACACACTGATGATACAATAGAGTCACACATCACAACAACACACACACACTGATGATACAATAGAGTCACACATCACAACAACACACACACTGATGATACAATAGAGTCACACATCACAACAACACACACAATGATGATACAATAGAGTCACACATCACAACAACACACACACACACTGACGATACAATAGAGTCACCCATCACAACAACACACACACACTGATGATACAATAGAGTCACACATCACAACAACAACACAAACACTGCTGATACAATAGAGTCACACATCACAACAACAACACAAACACTGCTGATACAATAGTCACACATCATAACAACACACACACTCAGGATACAATAGAGTCACACATCACAACAACACACACACACTGATGATACAATAGAGTCACACATCACAACAACAACACACACACTGATGATACAATAGAGTCACACATCACAACAACAACACAAACACTGCTGATACAATAGTCACACATCATAACAACACACACACTCAGGATACAATAGAGTCACACATCACAACAACACACACACACACACTGATGATACAATAGAGTCACTTCAGCTACATTCATCAACAACTTAGTGTATGAACATAAAACTCATCAATACTATTCCATACTCGACAACAATTTGATACGACAATAAAAGTTCCACAAATGTATTAACATTAATTAATTAATATTTATTAACAAGAAAAAAAATGACACCAAACCATTAACATTCACATTTCTCCTTCAAACTCTTCACTGACTGCTCTAGTAGAAGAACTCACATTTCTCCTTCAAACTCTTCACTGACTGCTCTAGTAGAAGAACTCACATTTCTCCTTCAAACTCTTCACTGACTGCTCTAGTAGAAGAACTCACATTTCTCCTTCAAACTCTTCACTGGCTGCTCTAGTAGAAGAACTCACATTTCTCCTTCAAACTCTTCACTGGCTGCTCTAGTAGAAGAACTCACATTTCTCCTTCAAACTCTTCACTGACTGCTCTAGTAGAAGAACTCACATTTCTCCTTCAAACTCTTCACTGGCTGCTCTAGTAGAATAACTCACATTTCTCCTTCAAACTCTTCACTGACTGCTCTAGTAGAAGAACTCACATTTCTCCTTCAAACTCTTCACTGGCTGCTCTAGTAGAAGAACTCACATTTCTCCTTCAAACTCTTCACTGACTGCTCTAGTAGAAGAACTCACATTTCTCCTTCAAACTCTTCACTGGCTGCTCTAGTAGAAGAACTCACATTTCTCCTTCAAACTCTTCACTGGCTGCTCTAGTAGAAGAACTCACATTTCTCCTTCAAACACTTCACTGGCTGCTCTAGTAGAAGAACTCACATTTCTCCTTCAAACTCTTCACTGGCTGCTCTAGTAGAAGAACTCACATTTCTCCTTCAAACTCTTCACTGGCTGCCAGTTTCTTTCAGTATCATTTTAAAATTCTGGTTCTTACTTTCAGATCTATTCATGGTCAGACCTTCCATCAGTGATCTGATCCAGACTTACACCCCAGCTCGGGCTCTGAGGTCTGTGGATCAGTATCTACTGATGGTTCCTGAACTTCTGGACCAGAGGAGAGAATACTTTTTTGACTTCGACACTTTGATGAAAGTCTCACAACAGCCTCTGAACTTGAGAATCGAGTGAAACAGGATCAACTACACAACTGTTGTGCGTTTCCTCCTCCATCACCAACATTCACCACAAGGTCACCACGAACCTTCAAGAACTTCTGGCAGTCTTCCAGGCCGATCTCGCTCAGGATGGACTTCACGGTTCTTCTCGCCTTTCGGATCTTGTCGACGTTGGCGACAGGAAGTTGGTACATGTTTGCTCCGCCCTGGAAAACATGATTTATTATCATTATTCAACCTTGTGTCACGTATGAAAATAAAATGATAAAATAATCTTGTTTAGAACATTTGGATCAAAATGTTCACATTAGATAGAAGCAAAAGAAGAGAACCGGTAGAATAATTGATTTAAATGAATTAAATAATGATTAATACGAATATAAAATACGATTTTCTTTCTACTAACATTAAATGTCGCAGCTCTTTGACTCGTGCGGCCCTCGTGAGGTCACAGTAAAAGTACACAATCGATTTATAACACACATTTAATTTGGTACTTTATTAAAAAAAAACTAATTTAAAATTCACTGCATTTTTATCTTGTTTTTATAATTAACATTAACATCTTTCTTAAATAACCCTCAAGGAGACAGAGAGAGATAAGAAAGATGAGATAAGATAAAAAAGATAGATGATTGAGTTCCTTTTTTTTTTATTTACATTTTTATATTTCCAAAGTTGTTAAAAAACATTTAAAGTGCAAAAACACTAACAAGTAACAAATTAATCTGACATCCACAATCTTTGTAACCAAGTTTTTCTCCACTAAAAAACTACACGTATGTACAAAGACAAGCATGTTTTGATACAACCGTGTACATCTTCTCTTTCAGCTTAGTTTTGACCTTTTGTAAACATTAAATATTCAAGTTTTTACTTCTTATTACGCTTATCTTTTGTTGTGTATTGACTCTGTGCAGGTGTAGAGTGTTGACAAATGTGTCATAAATCTGATTATTTACACAAACCCATGATATCATGTTTTCTCGTTTAGTTCTTACAGTTATCGGTTTGTTTTGTTTTGTGTAATCTAGAGAAATAAATCAAACCCACGTGTGAAGACTCGTCACCTCGTCCTCACACGTGTCATATCGTCTCAAACACACCGTTATTACACGTTTATTAACATATGACGAGGCGGGAATATTCGAGGGGTCACGTACAGGGTGAGGATCTTCTTCCGGGTCATTCACCTGTTTACGTACCTGTCGAGAAGAGCTCGGGTTTGATGGACAAACTTGACATTGTGAAGATGGACCCAGGAGACCTGACACCACACACACACACACACACCTAACACACACACTGACACACACACACACACACACACCTCCCCGCATCATCGGTCCAGACTCCTGATGCGGGTCAGAACATCCGGGTCCTCTCGAACATTTTACCTGATCTCAGATCCGTCACTTGATAGATCCGAGCCAGAGACGCGAGCTCCTCTTCTTCTTCTTCTTCTTCTTCTTCTCCTCTCCGAGCAGCGCGGGTTGCTGGTGCGAGTCTCTACCGGCGCCGTCGAGCGGAACCGAGCATCGTGCTGCTCCTCCTCCTCCGAACCTCCGAGCCTCCGAGCCTGCGATGCTGCTGCGTGTTTGTGTTTCTCTCTGGGTTTGCTTTTGTCTCTCTGTCTGTCCTGCTGGAGGAGAAAAAAAAATGGCGCACAAGTGCAGGATCTGACGTCGTCGCCCTCATTTGCATGCTGTACAAATTGACCAATGGGAAGCGTCCTGGCTGAGAAACTAGATCAACTTTCTGCGGCGCCACCCGCTCCCCCGGGGCTCACCTGGCTACTTCCGGTGAGCTCGACGTCAATCAAGGTGTCAGATGAGACGCCACACCTGGTCACCTGTCAATCAAGGTGCCTGTGGGGCCCCCAGCTAGGTCGGGAGGGGGCGTGGCCACTGGGCTCATGGCAGGCGGTCACGTGACACAGAGCCGCGCCGGCCAATGGGCCTTCGAGAAAACGAGCTAAATGGGCGGGGCTTACTCAGTGACGTCATATCATGCCATTCCCCAGCCAATCAGAGCCTGCCACAGTGTGCAGGCAGGAGGAGTCATGGTTGCACTTTTTTACTACTTTTTTAAGCTAGTATCGTCCAAGAGCAGCAGCTAGCATCGGAAAATATAACTTCGTAAATTCTAGAGTATTCGTGCACATCACAATCAAAACCGATCCGTGATTTATAATTTCCGCTAACTTGTGTTAGCGCTTTCAATTTCCTGGTTCAGAGAGCTAGCTTAAATGCTACGACGCTATCTTAAACGCTACGATTCAGCCCGACCACTCGCTTTACTAGACACTATGACGTCAAATCGATGATGTCATCATTAATTGGTAACGTCGCGCTTCAAGTCCTCGTTACCATGTTATTATTGTTTATCTCGCGACAGCTAGCATGAAGGCTGTTTCGTAACCATTTTCACGTTCACATCAATTGTTGAACAACGAAAAAAAATACTTTGCAGATTTACCTTTTCTAATCAATACCTGGATAATAACAATGTTGAATAATTGTACAAATACATTTTCTTAACCGAGCCGCAGGGACTGGAGACTGTCACGGCTACTTAAGGGTTGAGCTGAGGGACACCCTGGACAGCCTTGCAAAACAATAACAGACAGACTACTGGACTATCTAGTGGTGAATCCACTCGTTTCCACTGACGATAGTTATTTATACTGTGTCATTACACATTTGAAACCAGTTGTTCAAACAACGTAATCTGGATTAAAATGATATGGATTAAGACATTTTCAATCCAGGATCAGTTTACCTTATTTTATCTTATCTTATTTTATCTTATCTTATCTTATCTTATCTTATCTGTTTGACTTTTATGCTGTTTTTTAAAAAACAACCTCTGATCAAATCACCCTGATCCAGATAAACCGTCTTCAAAATGATTTAATCCAGATTACCACGTACAACGCATCACGACCGATACACACAAGTATGTAAGTAAGTTAAGTAAGTAAGTAAGTAAGTAAGTAAGTAAGTAAGTAAGTAAGTAAGTAAGTAAGTAAGTAAGTGATAAACAAAGTCCACTAGTTAACGACAACAAATTATGTTCAGGGTTAGAAAGTATTATTCAATTAAAAAAATGTTAATCTCTTCTAGATTTTTTAAAGATTAAGTTACAATGACAGACATAAATATTAATTATTGTATTATTATTAATATTAAAAGATTATCTTCCAGGACTAGAGAGAGTCAACATGTGATCGTTCGTATATTCTCCCTGTGTTTGTGTGGGTTTACTGCGGACACTCCGGTTTCCTCCCACGCCTGTAGGCATGAGTGTGTGTGTGAATGGTTGTGTGTCTTTGTGTGTCCTGCGACAGACTGGCGTCCTGTCCAGGGTGTCCCCCGTCTCTCGCCTGAAGAACCTGGGATAGATTCCAACCCCCAAGTCCGAAATTTTTAGTCCATGTCTAGATAGGATTTTGACCTGATTGGGTTATTTTCACCCAAGGTTAACTAGTTTAACCAGCATCATGGGTTCAAGCCTTGAGTGCTTGTGTGTTATTGTTTCAATTTTTGCAAATGAACGTTTACAACAAATAAATGAGCAAAAGTATTGCTAGACAGTAAGACAGTGAGATAAAACCCAAACAGTATAAGATATTTAGAATTAAACCTCAGACAACTTCACTACGAGGACATTAACTTCTGTTATTATTATGATTTATTTTATTTACTTTATTTCTGCTCAAATGAGTAGGAAGGAGAAGCTCTGAACTCACTCGGTGGTGAGTCATGGTCATTACAGTTAAAACATGACGGCGTGTGTTATAATTTATTGTTTTTGAGCATTAGTTTACTTTATAATTCTTATAGAAGTCACAATATTAACAACTTTAAATCTGCTTGCTAAGTCCTGGGCATTAGTTTACGTGCAGCTAGCGTTAGCATACACACAGCTAGCATTAGCATACACACAGCCAGTATCAACATACACACAGCTAAAATTAGCATATACACTGCTAGCGTTAGCATACACACAGCTATCATTAGCATACACACAGCTAGCATCAGCATACACACAGCTAGCATTAGCATACACACAGCTAGTATCAACATACACACAGCTAGAATTAGCAAAGACACAGCTAGCATTTGGATACACACAGCTAGCATTAGCATACACTCATCTAGTATCAACATACACACAGCTAGAATTAGCATACACACAGCTAGCATTAGCATACACACAGCTAGTATTAGCATATACACAGCTAGCATTGGCATACACTCATCTAGTATTAGCATATACACAGCTAGCATTAGCATACACACAGCTATCATTAGCCTACACACAGCTATTACTAGCATACAAATGACACATCTTGGCTCGGTCACTGGGTTATAAATTGGGTTAATTTTAAACCAGCAGTTTTATGAGTGACAGTTGAACGAATCAAGTCAAATAAGTCAAATAACATTTCCTTCATGAAATCCACCTTCTGTCTTTGAAATCACATTCATCAGATTCTACTAAAAAGTTTTGAACAACACAAACTGAAGGTTTAATCCAGATTCAAACTAGGATTATATGAAATGAATCCATTTTCAGGATGCTGTCCAATCCCATCAGATCATTTGTGATTCTTGTTCACTCACAGACGGCTCTTCTGTGTGATCCACTCCTGGTCGTAATGTTTCGGTCCAGACCTGGATTGAGGTTTTAAGACTGGATTGAACAACGAACACGTATCGTTACTGTTACGTTTGATTTATAAAACACGTACAAATACACACGTTGACAACTCAGTAACAAAAGTAGAAGAAACAAATACACACGCAATAATAAAATACAATAAAACTTCTTCAATATAAAAAAAAACACGATTCGCTTGTTAAAAAACAAAATGTAAAAGTGTGTTTTTAAGTTCGTTTTCAAACATTGAAAATATAAAACTATCTGCATAAAAGACACTGAAGGAGCTTCTGACGCAGATGATGTTTGAGGTCGTATTTATCAAATCTGAATAATAAATAATAAATAATAAATAAAAAGAAAATACATTAAATGAGATGAACAAAAATAAATAAAACATTTAATTTCAATTAAATTGTTTGGAGCTAGGTCAGGGGGCGTGGCTTCTGGGCTCATGGCAGATGGTGTCCTGTGGTGGCCAATAGGCCTTCGGGAAAATGAGCTAAATGGGCGGGACTTACCCCATGACGTCATTTCACGCAATTTCCCAGCCAATCAGAGCCGGCCACAGATGTGGCGGCAGGAGGAGTCATTGTTTCACTTTTTAATACTTTTTGAAACCAATTTTTCTCCAAGAGCAACAGCTAGCATCGGAATATATAACTTTGTAAGTTCTAGAGCAGGGGTGGGCAAACTCGGTCCTCGAGGGCCGCAGGGTGTCCAGGTTTTTGTTCCAACCGATCAAGAGGACACATTTTGACCAATCAGGCGTCTAAGGAGTGTAATCAGTTGATTGTCAGTCAGGTGTTGCTTGTTTCAGCTCAAACCTCATTGGTTAAAATGTGCTCGATCGGTTGGAACAAAAACCTGCACACCCTGTGGCCCTCGAGGACCGAGTTTGCCCCCCCCTGCTCCAGAGTATCTCTTCATCTCCGTTACATGATATATCATTTACGCTAACTGATGTTAGCGCTTTCAATTTCCAGGTTCAGAGAGCTAGCTTAAATGCTATGATGCTAGCTTAAACACTATGATTTTACAACACTATCACTAGATATCACTGTATATCGTATCCTTGTATCGTGATAACAGATCCTGACAATACTCACTCCTAGCACCTCCTAGTGGTGCATACTAAATAATAATTCTCGTTCTTCTCGCTGACCTTGAACCAATTCTCATTTGGCTCATGACTCTCAAAATATGTCAAAATATTTCAAAGTACGTCTTGGGGGACGATAGTAGAGTAGAGTATTACAATGACTTTTGGAGTAATTCATAATGTGTGTATTGTCAAGAATGTGTTGATATGTATCAAAAAGATAGATTTAGGTTGAGACTTACAAACAAATAGAAACTACAGTTTCTATTACATCGTCAAGTTTCATGACGACTTTATAAACACATTTGACTTTGGTAATTTGTAGTAATTAGTCATACATGTGTAGTATAGTCCAGTACTTGACTCTGGTGTTGTGATAGTGTAGTAACAAGTATATACGTGTAGTATTGTCCAGTACTTGACTCTGGTGTTGTGATAGTGTAGTAACAAGTATATATGTGTAGTATTGTCCAGTACTTGACTCTGGTGTTGTGATAGTGTAGTAACAAGTATGTATGTGTAGTATTGTCCAGTACTTGACTCTGGTGTTGTGATAGTGTAGTAACAAGTATATATGTGTAGTATTGTCCAGTACTTGACTCTTGTGTTGTGATAGTGTAGTAAAAAGTATATATGTGTAGTATTGTCCAGTACTTGACTCTGGTGTTATGATAGTGTAGTAACAAGTATATACGTGTAGTATTGTCAAGTACTTGACTCTGGTGTTGTGATAGTGTAGTAACAAGTATATATGTGTAGTATTGTCCAGTACTTGACTCTTGTGTTGTGATAGTGTAGTAACAAGTATATATGTGTAGTATTGTCAAGTACTTGACTCTGGTGTTGTGATAGTGTAGGAACAAGTATATATGTGTAGTATTGTCAAGTACTTGACTCTGGTGTTGTGATAGTGTAGTAACAAGTATATATGTGTAGTATTGTCCAGTACTTGACTCTGGTGTTGTGATAGTGTAGTAACAAGTATATACGTGTAGTATTGTTGAGTACTTGACTCTGGTGTTGTGATAGTGTAGTAACAAGTATATATGTGTAGTATTGTTGAGTACTTGACTCTGGTGTTGTGATAGTGTAGTAACAAGTATATATGTGTAGTATTGTCCAGTACTTGACTCTGGTGTTGTGATAGTGTAGTAACAAGTATATACGTGTAGTATTGTCCAGTACTTGACTCTGGTGTTGTGATAGTGTAGTAACAAGTATATATGTGTAGTATTGTCCAGTACTTGACTCTGGTGTTGTGATAGTGTAGTAACAA
Source organism: Callionymus lyra (assembly GCF_982586985.1). Lineage (NCBI taxonomy): Eukaryota > Metazoa > Chordata > Actinopteri > Syngnathiformes > Callionymidae > Callionymus > Callionymus lyra. Next base: position 5,041,342 of record NC_141820.1, on the reverse strand, counting down.
GTATGTATGTGTAGTATTGTCCAGTACTTGACTCTGGTGTTGTGATAGTGTAGTAACAAGTATATATGTGTAGTATTGTCCAGTACTTGACTCTTGTGTTGTGATAGTGTAGTAAAAAGTATATATGTGTAGTATTGTCCAGTACTTGACTCTGGTGTTATGATAGTGTAGTAACAAGTATATACGTGTAGTATTGTCAAGTACTTGACTCTGGTGTTGTGATAGTGTAGTAACAAGTATATATGTGTAGTATTGTCCAGTACTTGACTCTTGTGTTGTGATAGTGTAGTAACAAGTATATATGTGTAGTATTGTCAAGTACTTGACTCTGGTGTTGTGATAGTGTAGGAACAAGTATATATGTGTAGTATTGTCAAGTACTTGACTCTGGTGTTGTGATAGTGTAGTAACAAGTATATATGTGTAGTATTGTCCAGTACTTGACTCTGGTGTTGTGATAGTGTAGTAACAAGTATATACGTGTAGTATTGTTGAGTACTTGACTCTGGTGTTGTGATAGTGTAGTAACAAGTATATATGTGTAGTATTGTTGAGTACTTGACTCTGGTGTTGTGATAGTGTAGTAACAAGTATATATGTGTAGTATTGTCCAGTACTTGACTCTGGTGTTGTGATAGTGTAGTAACAAGTATATACGTGTAGTATTGTCCAGTACTTGACTCTGGTGTTGTGATAGTGTAGTAACAAGTATATATGTGTAGTATTGTCCAGTACTTGACTCTGGTGTTGTGATAGTGTAGTAACAAGTATGTATGTGTAGTATTGTCCAGTACTTGACTCTGGTGTTGTGATAGTGTAGTAACAAGTATATATGTGTAGTATTGTCCAGTACTTGACTCTTGTGTTGTGATAGTGTAGTAAAAAGTATATATGTGTAGTATTGTCCAGTACTTGACTCTGGTGTTATGATAGTGTAGTAACAAGTATATACGTGTAGTATTGTCAAGTACTTGACTCTGGTGTTGTGATAGTGTAGTAACAAGTATATATGTGTAGTATTGTCCAGTACTTGACTCTGGTGTTGTGATAGTGTAGGAACAAGTATATACGTGTAGTATTGTCAAGTACTTGACTCTGGTGTTGTGATAGTGTAGTAACAAGTATATATGTGTAGTATTGTTGAGTACCTGACTCTGGTGTTGTGATACTGTAGTAACAAGTATATATGTGTAGTATTGTCCAGTACTTGACTCTGGTGTTGTGATAGTGTAGTAACAAGTATATATGTGTAGTATTGTCCAGTACTTGACTCTGGTGTTGTGATAGTGTAGTAACAAGTATATATGTGTAGTATTGTCCAGTACTTGACTCTGGTGTTGTGATAGTGTAGTAACAAGTATATATGTGTAGTATTGTCCAGTACTTGACTCTGGTGTTGTGATAGTGTAGTAACAAGTATATATGTGTAGTATTGTCCAGTACTTGACTCTGGTGTTGTGATAGTGTAGTAACAAGTATATATGTGTAGTATTGTCCAGTACTTGACTCTGGTGTTGTGATAGTGTAGTAACAAGTATATATGTGTAGTATTGTCCAGTACTTGACTGTGGTGTTGTGATAGTGTAGTAACAAGTATATATGTGTAGTATTGTCCAGTACTTGACTCTGGTGTTGTGATAGTGTAGTAACAAGTATATATGTGTAGTATTGTCCAGTACTTGACTCTGGTGTTGTGATAGTGTAGTAACAAGTATATATGTGTAGTATTGTCCAGTACTTGACTCTGGTGTTGTGATAGTGTAGTAACAAGTATATATGTGTAGTATTGTCCAGTACTTGACTCTGGTGTTGTGATAGTGTAGTAACAAGTATATATGTGTAGTATTGTCCAGTACTTGACTCTTGTGTTGTGATAGTGTAGTAACAAGTATACATGTGTAGTATTGTCCAGTACTTGACTCTGGTGTTGTGATAGTGTAGTAACAAGTATATATGTGTAGTATTGTCCAGTACTTGACTCTGGTGTTATGATAGTGTAGTAACAAGTATATACGTGTAGTATTGTCAAGTACTTGACTCTGGTGTTGTGATAGTGTAGTAACAAGTATATATGTGTAGTATTGTCCAGTACTTGACTCTTGTGTTGCGATAGTGTAGTAACAAGTATATATGTGTAGTATTGTCCAGTACTTGACTCTGGTGTTGTGATAGTGTAGTAACAAGTATATATGTGTAGTATTGTCCAGTACTTGACTCTGGTGTTGCAGAATTTACAGACAACATGACTCTTGACGACGTATTAATTTGTTTTCAAACCAAAATATGTCCAAACATCAGCTTTAAAAGCTCCTGGACTCACTGTATCCTCTCGTCCTCAGTCATCATTCTTTCTTTAGCTGTGGAGGACATAACTGCTGCCATCTAGAGGCCGGATGTTTAATTGCAGCATAAAATGTAACTAACAGTTAATATTTGCCTGTTAATTGTAAATTTAAACCATATTTAAATATTTTTAAAAACAATCGGTTTAAAAAAATAATACAGTGCTGTTGAATATTGATTACGCTTCTGTGGAAAAAAACCCATTGTGATTTATCAGTATCAATGATGATCACAAACATGAACATGACGACAGGAGGCGACGGATGCTTTCAGTCAAAAATGTATTAAATTAATCACTTTAATTACTTTTACAAGCACAGTTTACATCAACAGGCTCTGGTCCTTTAGTGCGTCAGACAGCAAGTTAATAATACATTAGTTACTCAGAACCGCTGCTCAGTGATCCACGCGAGAGTCTGGTCACGCGTGTTTCTAACCCACACATTAGAGTCTGGTCACGCGTGTTTCTAACCCACACGCCTGACACCGAAGGTCACATGACCTCAAAGGTGTTTAACTCTTCAACAACCTCAATGACAAGCAGCAAGAGACACACGTGTGATCTCCGATCCGTGTGCTGGACAGTATTTTGAACACGCAAAAATATTTGATAATTTTAGACTCTCAGCGTCAAGAGTGTGTGTGTGTGTGTGTGTGTGTCACCCAGCAGCGACGCACACCTTCTTGAAGCTGCTTCAGGACGAGGAACCACAGAAGTCACGGCACAAGTGTAGCATCTGAACACACGATGACACAGAAACACGGTCGGATGGCGAAGCGCGTCCAACAAAAACGTGGAGTTTTCAAAGAGCTCCACTCGTCGCGTCTAATAAATTAAAAAAACGAGGTGAACCGCAAACATCTCTGTGCACACGAGTCTGACGAGGAGTTAAAACACTTCAGGATCTACGTAGAAAATGAGTTCGACGGACGCTGGATTCACACGACAAGTAATCATGGTTTTAGATCGACTTTACATTTTGTAAACTGGAAACCCCCCCACCCCTCCCTCCAACCCCCCCACCCCCCCCCCCCCCCCCCATCTCCACAGAGTCGTCCATTTTGTTGCATATTGTTTCACTTGGACCGGATTTCGCGTCACGTTCGCTCGAATCCCCCGAGAACTCAATGACGTTCACGACAACTTTACGACCACCGGAGGAACATTTGTCAAATTCCAGGAAATGATGCGACCCACGCGTCTCCTATGAAGGCCGGAATGTTGACCCCGTCCACCCCCTGCCCCCCCCTCCAGTCCACCACCACGCTGGTCCGAGGTCAGGGAGTGGCAGGACAATCCAGAGCTCGGCTAGACTCTGAAGGGAACGCTGGAGAACGTCTTGGTGGCGTTGTCCAGAGTCACTCCGGCGTCCTGCATCTCCAGCCTGCAGAGACACGCAAACAAACCGTCTTAAATACTAGTAACAACAAGTATTTTAATGAAGTATTTATCCAGGATCAGCCCTTAAAATGAATACACTTCAATGCAACTCACGAGTAAAGGAATCTTATCTTGTGTGTTGTCAAGAATCTGACGATACAATATGTTCTGATATATTGAGTGTATTTAAAAGAATTTGATCGGAAGGTCGTCACTTTCATCGTCAACACGCGAGAAAAACGAGGAAGACTCTACATGTTCAATGAACAAAAACAGAAATACGAGCATTTGCAGGATTTATTTGGACAAAAAAGTACGTCCCGACATCTGTGAATAAAGAAAATGGATACAGTACTGTCAAGTATGGATATAGAATTGTAAATAAAAATGGGGGAATATTTAATTATAGCAATATCTTTGCTATAACCCTAAAAAATGTAAGACAATACATTTAAAATTGGAATTAAAAAGTCATAAATGACAATAAAATCAACTGCTTCAAGCTTAACAAGAATGTCTTTACACGGGAATAATTCTGAATACAATTGATTGAATACAATTGTAACAAAAATGATTATGAGAAATGTATTATTTCATTAAGTAGATTGTTAAATGCAACACAACAAATAATCCTGTGTGGTTCTCGCATCACTGGCAACGGATGTTTTCTCCTAAAGGCTACATGTGGAGCCGCTAACACCAGCAGTGACTGGCAGTGAAAGGCTTCTGTGTCTCACCAGTCGGCGCTGGAGACGGTGTAGTAGACTGGCAGCTGGGGGGCGCCGGAGAGCCCGTCGTTCTCGTCCAGACTGCAGGCTCCCATGTTGGAGAACAGAAGCCAGTCTCCCACGCTGAGCTCCGGCAGCAGACAACGCTCCACCACCTGGTCCAGCTGGTCCATTGATGGGCCCCAGAGGCTGCTGGGAAACACTTCCTCGTCCGCGCCCAGCAGGTGCTGTAGACCAAAGAAGAACCACGTCAGTTTGGACCGACAGCATCCTCCGTCTGACACCATACATGCCTCACTTTACTGAGGAACACATTACTAGCAGCGATGCACGATATATCTAAAAAATATCAATTGGCACGAGTGATACGCATATAGAAATAATATAATTTATCATTTTTATTGAATCAATCATTTCTTAAATACTCATGTTGACCAATCAGTGTCTCGTTCTGTAAAGTTGTCAATTTGTACTTCTATGTCTCGTTGTTGTTTACGTCTCCGTCCGTCTGTGAACTGCGCAGCTTGTTAGGCTCGGTTGCTATGGCGACGGAAGTAATACTAACTTATGATCTAGTCAAACACTAGTGGTCCAGTGAAGTAATACTAACTTGTGATCTAGTCAAACACTAGTGGTCCAGTGAAGTAATACTAACTTGTGATCAAGTCAAACACTAGTGATCCAGTGAAGTAATACTAACTTGTGATCTAGTCAAACACTAGTGATCCAGTGAAGTAATACTAACTTATGATCTAGTCAAACACTAGTGATCCAGTGAAGTTATACTAACTTGTGATCTAGTCAAACACTAGTGGTCCAGTGAAGTAATACTAACTTGTGATCAAGTCAAACACTAGTGATCCAGTGAAGTAATACTAACTTGTGATCTAGTCAAACACTAGTGATCCAGTGAAGTAATACTAACTTATGATCTAGTCAAACACTAGTGATCCAGTGAAGTAATACTAACTTGTGATCTCGTCAAACACTAGTGATCCAGTGAAGTAATACTAACTTGTGATGTAGTCAAACACTAGTGATCCAGTGAAGTAATACTAACGTATGATCTAGTCAAACACTAGTGATCCAGTGAAGTAATACTAACTTGTGATCAAGTCAAACACTAGTGATCCAGTGAAGTAATACTAACTTGTGATCTAGTCAAACACTAGTGATCCAGTGAAGTAATACTAACTTGTGATCTAGTCAAACACTAGTGATCCATTGAAGTAATACTAACTTATGATCTAGTCAAACACTAGTGATCCAGTGAAGTAATACTAACTTGTGATCTAGTCAAACACTAGTGATCCAGTGAAGTAATACTAACTTATGATCTAGTCAAACACTAGTGATCCAGTGAAGTAATACTAACTTATGATCTAGTCAAACACTAGTGATCCAGTGAAGTAATACTAACTTGTGATCTAGTCAAACACTAGTGATCCAGTGAAGTAATACTAACTTATGATCTAGTCAAACACTAGTGATCCAGTGAAGTAATACTAACTTGTGATCTAGTCAAACACTAGTAATCCAGTGAAGTAATACTAACTTGTGATCTAGTCAAACACTAGTGATCCAGTGAAGTAATACTAACTTATGATCTAGTCAAACACTAGTGATCCAGTGAAGTAATACTAACTTGTGATCTAGTCAAACGCTAGTGATCCAGTGAAGTAATACTAACTTGTGATCTAGTCAAACACTAGTGATCCAGTGAAGTAATACTAACTTGTGATCTAGTCAAACACTAGTGATCCAGTGAAGTAATACTAACTTATGATCTAGTCAAACACTAGTGATCCAGTGAAGTAATACTAACTAATGATCTAGTCAAACACTAGTGATCCAGTGAAGTAATACTAACTTGTGATCTAGTCAAACACTAGTGATCCAGTGAAGTAATACTAACTTGTGATCTAGTCAAACGCTAGTGATCCAGTGAAGTAATACTAACTTGTGATCTAGTCAAACACTAGTGATCCAGTGAATTAATACTAACTTGTGATCTAGTCAAACACTAGTAATCCAGTGAAGTAATACTAACTTGTGATCTAGTCAAACACTAGTGATCCAGTGAAGTAATACTAACTTGTGATCTAGTCAAACGCTAGTGATCCAGTGAAGTAATACTAACTTGTGATCTAGTCAAACACTAGTGATCCAGTGAAGTAATACTAACTTGTGATCTAGTCAAACACTAGTGATCCAGTGAAGTAATACTAACTTATGATCTAGTCAAACACTAGTGATCCAGTGAAGTAATACTAACTAATGATCTAGTCAAACACTAGTGATCCAGTGAAGTAATACTAACTTGTGATCTAGTCAAACACTAGTGATCCAGTGAAGTAATACTAACTTGTGATCTAGTCAAACGCTAGTGATCCAGTGAAGTAATACTAACTTGTGATCTAGTCAAACACTAGTGATCCAGTGAAGTAATACTAACTTGTGATCTAGTCAAACACTAGTGATCCAGTGAAGTAATACTAACTTGTGATCTAGTCAAACACTAGTGGTCCAGTGAAGTAATACTAACTTGTGATCAAGTCAAACACTAGTGATCCAGTGAAGTAATACTAACTTATGATCTAGTCAAACACTAGTGATCCAGTGAAGTAATACTAACTTGTGATCTAGTCAAACGCTAGTGATCCAGTGAAGTAATACTAACTTGTGATCTAGTCAAACACTAGTGATCCAGTGAAGTAATACTAACTTGTGATCTAGTCAAACACTAGTGATCCAGTGAAGTAATACTAACTTATGATCTAGTCAAACACTAGTGATCCAGTGAAGTAATACTAACTAATGATCTAGTCAAACACTAGTGATCCAGTGAAGTAATACTAACTTGTGATCTAGTCAAACACTAGTGATCCAGTGAAGTAATACTAACTTGTGATCTAGTCAAACGCTAGTGATCCAGTGAAGTAATACTAACTTGTGATCTAGTCAAACGCTAGTGATCCAGTGAAGTAATACTAACTTGTGATCTAGTCAAACACTAGTAATCCAGTGAAGTAATACTAACTTGTGATCTAGTCAAACACTAGTGATCCAGTGAAGTAATACTAACTTATGATCTAGTCAAACACTAGTGATCCAGTGAAGTAATACTAACTTGTGATCTAGTCAAACGCTAGTGATCCAGTGAAGTAATACTAACTTGTGATCTAGTCAAACACTAGTGATCCAGTGAAGTAATACTAACTTGTGATCTAGTCAAACACTAGTGATCCAGTGAAGTAATACTAACTTATGATCTAGTCAAACACTAGTGATCCAGTGAAGTAATACTAACTAATGATCTAGTCAAACACTAGTGATCCAGTGATGTAATACTAACTTGTGATCTAGTCAAACACTAGTGATCCAGTGAAGTAATACTAACTTGTGATCTAGTCAAACGCTAGTGATCCAGTGAAGTAATACTAACTTGTGATCTAGTCAAACACTAGTGATCCAGTGAAGTAATACTAACTTGTGATCTAGTCAAACACTAGTGATCCAGTGAAGTAATACTAACTTGTGATCTAGTCAAACACTAGTGGTCCAGTGAAGTAATACTAACTTGTGATCAAGTCAAACACTAGTGATCCAGTGAAGTAATACTAACTTGTGATCTAGTCAAACACTAGTGATCCAGTGAAGTAATACTAACTTGTGATCTAGTCAAACACTAGTGATCTAGTGAAGTAATACTAACTTGTGATCTAGTCAAACACTAGTGATCCAGTGAAGTAATACTAACTTATGATCTAGTCAAACACTAGTGATCCAGTGAAGTAATACTAACTTGTGATCTAGTCAAACACTAGTGATCCAGTGAAGTAATACTAACTTGTGATCTAGTCAAACACTAGTGATCCAGTGAAGTAATACTAACTTGTGATCTAGTCAAACACTAGTAATCCAGTGAAGTAATACTAACTTGTGATCTAGTCAAACACTAGTGATCCAGTGAAGTAATACTAACTTGTGATCTAGTCAAACACTAGTGATCCAGTGAAGTAATACTAACTTATGATCTAGTCAAACACTAGTGATCCAGTGAAGTAATACTAACTTGTGATCTAGTCAAACACTAGTGATCCAGTGAAGTAATACTAACTTGCGATCTAGTCAAACACTAGTGATCCAGTGAAGTAATACTAACTTGTGATCTAGTCAAACACTAGTGATCCAGTGAAGTAATACTAACTTATGATCTAGTCAAACACTAGTGATCCAGTGAAGTAATACTAACTTGTGATCTAGTCAAACACTAGTGATCCAGTGAAGTAATACTAACTTGTGATCTAGTCAAACACTAGTAATCCAGTGAAGTAATACTAACTTGTGATCTAGTCAAACACTAGTGATCCAGTGAAGTAATACTAACTTGTGATCTAGTCAAACACTAGTGATCCAGTGAAGTAATACTAACTTATGATCTAGTCAAACACTAGTGATCCAGTCACTCGTCTCTTTCAACCTCCTTTGTTAAAGCAACATATTGTAAGAACTTTTCATCTCGTCTCAGTTGTTTTCTTAGAAGATCGTGAACTTCCAAACAAACCTGTCCGTCTTCACCGTATGCTAACAAGCTAAGTTATTAGCATCATTTATAAAGTGTTACGTGTCCGTCTTCACCGTATGCTAACAAGCTAAGTTGTTAGCATCATTTATAGTGTTATGTGTCTGTATTCGCCGTATGCTAACGAGCTAAGTTGTTAGCATCATTTATAAAGTGTTATGTGTGCGTCTTCACCGTATGCTAACGAGCTAAGTTGTTAGCATCATTTATAAAGTGTTATGTGTGCGTCTTCACCGTATGCTAACGAGCTAAGTTGTTAACGTCATTTATAAAGTGTTATGTTTGCGTGTACAAGGATTTATTATTGATTTGGTGATATCACGACGCGCCGGCGGCTCCTCTCTGATGTCGCTCAGTTTGGCGGGAAACCGATGCAAGTCCCGCGAGACTGAGCGTTATAAGAGATATTTTTATACCATCATGTCGACACCGAAGCGTGGAAATAAACGAAAGAGAAATATCATTGTTTTCCTTCTTAACCCGCGGACCTACACTACTGTACTCATGGCTACATTTTTAGGTGAAAGAAAAAACTATCGCATTAACATCAATATCGCAATTGAAGACACGAATACCGAATATCGCACTTGTTTCAAATATAGTGCAGCTGTAATTACTAGTATACATGTAGGAAGGAGTGAAATTCAATCCATTATGAGAGGCTAACATGTTTCAACAAAACCCATATTTGAACCGTCCTTTAAAGGAAGCAAGAGTCCGACTGAGATCATACGTTTTCGTTCTTTGGACGCTCTCCATTATCGGAGCGTTTTTTCTCCATCAAACTTCCATTTTATCACCAGTTTCACTTTTATCGACACTCAAGGCATCAGCGGCGCCTGGTTTAATGCGGAGCCACGTTCTTAAATCGCTTTGCATTAAACTAAATCCACGTTTAATATTTTATTGTTGAATAAATGAACAACATTTATTCAACAAGAAATTGCCTACAACCCATGTGATGCTTTGCCGCCCAGCCGACCACTCACAGCCGTCGATCGCTCTCGACATAGAATTTAACGACAACGAACAAAGACAAGTAGCTCTAGTGGTTCTGATACTTCTTAAGATGTAATACCAGGTGAACTGTACGTGTCACAGGTTGTGTGATGGTATCAATGCGGGTCGACGTGGCCACAGTCCAGACCCGGGACTCTAGTTATTGCTGCAGATAAGAGACGATCATAAAAGATCTTTGTCGTCGTTGTGAAGGGGTCACAGGTCACACACGATAACGAGGATCAGAAGAGCTCGACCCGGTTCTAAAGATGTCACCGACCTTGTGTACGGACGGAGCACCGATGGTGTTTCCCAGCAGCTTGAGGCTGAACGGCCCGTAGACGCCCTCGTTCATGTGGTACAGGAACCCGGCGGCGTCGCTCGTGTCGTCTGTGCAGAACACATGTCAATCAAATCAGTTCTGTGCAGAACACACGTCAATCAAATCAGTTCTGTGCAGAACACGTGTCAATCAAATCAGTTCTGTGCAGAACACGTGTCAATCAAATCAGTTCTGTGCAGAACACATGTCAATCAAATCAGTTCTGTGCAGAACACATGTCAATCAAATCAGTTCTGTGCAGAACACATGTTAATCAAATCAGTTCTGTGCAGAACACGTGTCAATCAAATCAGTTCTGTGCAGAACACGTGTCAATCAAATCAGTTCTGTGCAGAACACACGTCAATCAAATCAGTTCTGTGCAGAACACACGTCAATCAAATCAGTTCTGTGCAGAACACGTGTCAATCAAATCAGTTCTGTGCAGAACACACGTCAATCAAATCAGTTCTGTGCAGAACACAGGTCAATCAAATCAGTTCTGTGCAGAACACAGGTCAATCAAATCAGTTCTGTGCAGAACACACGTCAATCAAATCAGTTCTGTGCAGAACACGTGTCAATCAAATCAGTTCTGTGCAGAACACAGGTCAATCAAATCAGTTCTGTGCAGAACACAGGTCAATCAAATCAGTTCTGTGCAGAACACAGGTCAATCAAATCAGTTCTGTGCAGAACACACGTCAATCAAATCAGTTCTGTGCAGAACACACGTCAATCAAATCAGTTCTGTGCAGAACACACGTCAATCAAATCAGTTCTGTGCAGAACACACGTCAATCAAATCAGTTCTGTGCAGAACACACGTCAATCAAATCAGTTCTGTGCAGAACACACGTCAATCAAATCAGTTCTGTGCAGAACACACGTCAATCAAATCAGTTCTGTGCAGAACACACGTCAATCAAATCAGTTCTGTGCAGAACACACGTCAATCAAATCAGTTCTGTGCAGAACACACGTCAATCAAATCAGTTCTGTGCAGAACACACGTCAATCAAATCAGTTCTGTGCAGAACACACGTCAATCAAATCAGTTCTGTGCAGAACACATGGCAATCAAATCAGTTCTGTGCAGAACACATGTCAATCAAATCCGTTCTGACGTCGCTTCCACGAGGTCGACGAGGGGGCTCACCGTGAGGGACGCGGTCCCAGCGCTGACCCGGCACGTTCTTGGCGATCACGTTGACGGCCAGACTGAAGGCCGGGGACACGTAGAAGCTGCTGGGCTGAGCCACCAGCCGGACCCCGGACCGCGGAGGGAAGTACGAGTCCAGCAGAGGCCGGATGGCGAACTCCACCTGTCGGGGGAACAGACCTCGTCAATACCGGGTGGAGATGATTGACGGGACCTTGAAGAATGGCGAGCGTTTGATAATGAGCAGCGAACCTGTCTCAGCTGGTACTCTGAGCCGGTGAATCCACCTCCAACGTCCAGGACGTTCATGTCGAAGCCCAGATCCATCTGAGGGAACAAACCATAAGACCCGTGACGCACTTGAAAGAAGAATATAAATGGTTCAGTTTTACACTTTAGATGATGAAACTTTGATTTTTTTCTACGGACATGTTTTAAGCATTTAAATATAATATTCAATCATTGAATCAATAATTTCTATTTTCATTTTTTTTAATATATATTTAAGTTAAAAAACAATCAAAATGAATAATTTAAAAAAAAGTGATATTATTCTAATAATTCAAAAGTACATTTTGTAAAATCAATATTTTTTCATTCGTAGCCTTTTAAATTCAATATATAAAAAGAAAAAAAAAGAGTACAATAGAGTCACTAGACAATACCAACAGAGTACCGAGCTAGTTGATCAAACCTTCAGACCAATATTATCAAGTAGCTCGGTACTGTGTTGGTATTACATTTAATTTAAAAGACTATCAATTAAAGTTAATATTGGAATGAGAATATCAAACAATGTGCAAAAAATCATTAAAAAATCCATTCATTTTTATTTAAATATTCACATTTTTTTAATTAAAGAAAAAGTATTCAACCTTTGGATATACAAATGATTTAATTCAATCATTTAATAAAAACGAATTAAACCCATTCTATATAGAAATAAAGATGTTAAATGTTAAATTCACCTCTTAATATCCTAACAATAACGTATTTAATCAGACGTGAACATGGACCAAACATTCTCACCCCCATATCAAACACGCAGCGGGCGTCCGACAGTGCGTGGGCGTAGGCCTGCTGCAGGTCCTGGCAGGAGGTGGGGATGTGGAAGGTCACCCCGACCACCTGGACCCCCAGTCGCTTCGCCGCCTCCAGCAAGTGTCGACAGCTCTTGAGCGACGAGCCGAACGCCATGCTGGTCTCGGCCGCGTGCGCCTCGGTGGTCAACTGTAGCAGCAACCTGAAGAACATGGACGTCAGAGACTCTCATCACAAACATCTACGCTTTAACTTGTTAATAATAGTCGGTGGTCAACTGTAGCAGCAGCCTGAAGAACATGGACGTCAGAGACTCTCATCACAAACATCTACGCTTTAACTTGTTAATAATAGTCGGTGGTCAACTGTAGCAGCAGCCTGAAGAACATGGACATCAGAGACTCTCGTCACAAACATCTACGCTTTAACTTGTTAATAATAGTCGGTGGTCAACTGTAGCAGCAACCTGAAGAACATGGTGGACGTCAGAGACTCTCGTCACAAACATCTACGCTTTAACTTGTTAATAATAGTCGGTGGTCAACTGTAGCAGCAACCTGAAGAACATGGACGTCAGAGACTCTCATCACAAACATCTACGCTTTAACTTGTTAATAATAGTCGGTGGTCAACTGTAGCAGCAGCCTGAAGAACATGGACGTCAGAGACTCTCATCACAAACATCTACGCTTTAACTTGTTAATAATAGTCGGTGGTCAACTGTAGCAGCAGCCTGAAGAACATGGACGTCAGAGACTCTCATCACAAACATCTACGCTTTAACTTGTTAATAATAGTCGGTGGTCAACTGTAGCAGCAACCTGAAGAACATGGACGTCAGAGACTCTCATCACAAACATCTACGCTTTAACTTGTTAATAATAGTCGGTGGTCAACTGTAGCAGCAGCCTGAAGAACATGGACGTCAGAGACTCTCATCACAAACATCTACGCTTTAACTTGTTAATAATAGTCGGTGGTCAACTGTAGCAGCAGCCTGAAGAACATGGACGTCAGAGACTCTCATCACAAACATCTACGCTTTAACTTGTTAATAATAGTCGGTGGTCAACTGTAGCAGCAACCTGAAGAACATGGACATCAGAGACTCTGGTCACAAACATCTACGCTTTAACTTGTTAATAATAGTCGGTGGTCAACTGTAGCAGCAACCTGAAGAACATGGTGGACGTCAGAGACTCTGGTCACAAACATCTACGCTTTAACTTGTTAATAATAGTCGGTGGTCAACTGTAGCAGCAGCCTGAAGAACATCTTGGACGTCAGAGACTCTGGTCACAAACATCTACGCTTTAACTTGTTAATAATAGTCGGTGGTCAACTGTAGCAGCAGCCTGAAGAACATGGACGTCAGAGACTCTCATCACAAACATCTACGCTTTAACTTGTTAATAATAGTCGGTGGTCAACTGTAGCAGCAACCTGAAGAACATGGACGTCAGAGACTCTCATCACAAACATCTACGCTTTAACTTGTTAATAATAGTCGGTGGTCAACTGTAGCAGCAGCCTGAAGAACATGGACGTCAGAGACTCTCATCACAAACATCTACGCTTTAACTTGTTAATAATAGTCGGTGGTCAACTGTAGCAGCAGCCTGAAGAACATGGTGGACGTCAGAGACTCTCGTCACAAACATCTACGCTTTAACTTGTTAATAATAGTCGGTGGTCAACTGTAGCAGCAACCTGAAGAACATGGTGGACGTCAGAGACTCTCATCACAAACATCTACGCTTTAACTTGTTAATAATAGTCGGTGGTCAACTGTAGCAGCAACCTGAAGAACATGGTGGACGTCAGAGACTCTCATCACAAACATCTACGCTTTAACTTGTTAATAATAGTCGGTGGTCAACTGTAGCAGCAGCCTGAAGAACATGGTGGACGTCAGAGACTCTGGTCACAAACATCTACGCTTGAACTTGTTAATAATAGTCGGTGGTCAACTGTAGCAGCAGCCTGAAGAACATGGTGGACGTCAGAGACTCTCATCACAAACATCTACCCTTTTTTAAGCATCTAATAATTGATTTTTCTTTTTAATAATTGAATTAAAAATAATGGAATATTTTCTAACTCCTTGTGTTTGCGCGTGTTTACTCCGGACACTCCGGTTTCCTCCCACAGTCCAAAAACATACAGAGGATGATTGAGAACTTGAGGAAATCATCTGTAGCTATGAGTGTGTGTGTGAATGGTTGTCTGTCTTTGTGTGTCCTGAGACAGACTGGCGTCCTGTCCAGGGTGTCCCCCGCCTCACACCCAATGAAACTGGGTTAGACTCCAGTCTCCCCGCGACCCCCATAAGAGATAAAGCGGTAGAAAATGTATAAATAAATTAACTTTATCTTTTATAAAACAGCGTTTTTTTTATTCTACTTACAGTAAATACGATTTTCTGGATTCAATATTTTAAATCTTTAGCCTTTTAAACTCCATATAAACATGATATAAAACATTGACACACCAGTTCCTCTCCATCATCACATGACCGTTTGTGAGCCACATGATTGGCTGAAAGTTTAATCAAATACTCTTTTGTTATCTGGTGTCACCATTATACCAAAATATATACATTTAATTTTAAGGTTGCGAGTTTAACTTTTTTTGATTTAAAATTTCAACTCGATACAAATTAAATTAACCTTTTTTTATTTAATTTAATGATTCAAAAAACGACTACAAGGCTTTAAGAAAATAATTCCAACATTTGAAATGTCAACTAAACCATTCAATATTCTGATGGCGTTTGTGTATTTACTAGCGTTGAGTCATTGTATATTGTGTGAACAGAAGCATGTTGAAAATGTTGGAACAATCTCATATCTCACATACTTTGCATCGGGATGGAGGCGGAAGATCTTGGCCAACTCTGCCTCGTTCTCGAACACGAGATGCTGGATGTGGTTCTTGGCGGCGTTCTTGATGTGCGCCAGCTGCTTACACACTCCCGACAGGAGGATGTGTTCGGGGGCCACGCCGTGCTCCAGCACCAGGTTCACCTCGGCCTGTGAGCGACACGTTAATGGAACGGAGTCCAGGAAATCCTCCGCAAAAATGCGGTTACATAAGCAGACGGTAATCGGCGAAGAGCTTTTTAAGCTTGAAGCGTGGAGTCGACGAGCAGATTAGGAAACGATGGACGGAGGCGCGAGTCGCTCTTACTTTGCTGGCGCAGACGAACCCCAGCCCCAGAGAGGCGAGGACCTCGATGACCACCGGGCTGCTGTTGAACTTGACGGGGAAGAACGGCTGCAGCCGCGGAACCACTCGCTGCCAACACGCGTGTTGTCTGTTCAACACGCCAAGATCACACACCACGAACGCCTGCTTCTCCACCTGCAGCCATGTTGACGTGATCAGGAGGGTTGGGAGGAAACACAACTCAATTGTTTTGGCAAAAACTTTTTTTTCATTTTGGTGCTGCAATTAAACTTCTGCCAACTAGGTGGAGGCACTCGTTACGTCTTTCACGGCTCAAGCTAGAATTAAAATTGGGAGATGGCTGAGGACGAGAGGATACAGCGAGTCCAGCAGCTTTTAAAGCTTTTAATGTTTGGACATATTTTGGTTTGAAAACAAATGAAAGTAGTTACGACTTTGTCAAGAGTCATGTGGTCTGTAAATACGACAACACCAGAGTCAAGTACTGGACAATACTACACATATATACTTGTTACTACACTATCACAACACCAGAGTCAAGTACTGGACAATACTACACATATATATAAGTGTTACTACACTCTCACAACACCAGAGTCAAGTACTCGACAATACTACACATATATCCTCGTTACTACACTATCACAACACTAGAGTCAAGTACTGGACAATACTACACATATATCCTCGTTACTACACTATCACAACACCAGAGTCAAGTACTGGACAATACTACACATATATACTTGTTACTACACTATCACAACACCAGAGTCAAGTACTGGACAATACTACACATATATACTTGTTACTACACTATCACAACACCAGAGTCAAGTACTGGACAATACTACACATATATACTTGTTACTACACTATCACAACACCAGAGTCAAGTACTGGACAATACTACACATATATACTTGTTACTACACTATCACAACACCAGAGTCAAGTACTGGACAATACTACACATATATACTTGTTACTACACTATCACAACACCAGAGTCAAGTACTGGACAATACTACACATATATTCTTGTTACTACACTATCACAACACCAGAGTCAAGTACTGGACAATACTACACATATATACTTGTTACTACACTATCACAACACCAGAGTCAAGTACTGGACAATACTACACATATATTCTTGTTACTACACTATCACAATACCAGAGTCAAGTACTGGACAATACTACACATATTTACTTGTTACTACACTATCACAACACCAGAGTCAAGTACTGGACAATACTACACATATATACTTGTTACTACACTATCACAACACCAGAGTCAAGTACTGGACAATACTACACATATATACTTGTTACTACACTACCACAACACCAGAGTCAAGTACTGGACAATACTACACATATATACTTGTTACTACACTATCACAACACCAGAGTCAAGTACTGGACAATACTACACATATATACTTGTTACTACACTATCACAACACCAGAGTCAAGTACTGGACAATACTACACATATATTCTTGTTACTACACTATCACAATATATATATCATTGTTGGCCAGGATTAATAATAATATAATAAAACAGCAACAAATGATTTACTAACCAGAGTTTGCTCGTAGATGTGATCGTCAATAACATCTTCAAGGGTCGTCCCACTTTCCAGGATTTCAACAACGTAACTGGGGTTCTCCGCGAGTCCTTTCATCTCAACCGTATTCCAGTAAGCCAAAAATCATAAAGGTAAAGGTCAGGAGGTCAGGGGTCGCAATTGAGCCAATAGATCGCGCCGGTATGCAACAAACTACAGAGGGAAAAAGAAAAAGGAATATTATTATGAATAACATTCAAGAAGTCAACAATTTATATGCAATAAAAAAACATAAACAATAGTATTTACTCTGTAAAACAACAAATACTAGAACAACATGGTTTATTTTCTGAACGTGTGTTTTCTACAAGTAGAGAAATGTAAGATGTTGACATGTTGATAAATCTAAAAAAGTCCCTTCCTGAAATATCTGAAGGAAATGATCTGTCATAAATTCTAAAGGAAATGTCTTAAGAGTAAATGGAGAAGAATTTATAAAATGAATGATTCACTTCTGATGGAGGATGGAGAGCAGGTTAAATGTAAAACAAAAGAGTGTAAGTTCTCTTCATCCAGGTCATAGTTATCCAAGAATACTCTACTATTTTTTAATGGTCATTTATATGCTGTTTTTTCTTTAACGGTGTTGAAAAAACATATCATTATTGAAGGAAAGTCAATCAAAACAAAAGTATGGTTGAGGAAAAGAAGTTATTAGAATTACTTGTTATTATCATTATGTGTAATAAGACAATTAGAAAATAGTTTTTGTTTGCTTAGTTTTTGTACTTCTTAATGTTTTGGGAAGAAGAAATAATCGGCTAAATGAGTATTTTAAAAACAAGTGAGTGTAGTGGATGCGAAATAATCAGGATTTTGGATTACATAAAAATATATATACATAAAAAAAAATCTGTTCAATGT
Source organism: Callionymus lyra (assembly GCF_982586985.1). Classification (NCBI taxonomy): domain Eukaryota; kingdom Metazoa; phylum Chordata; class Actinopteri; order Syngnathiformes; family Callionymidae; genus Callionymus; species Callionymus lyra. The sequence continues at coordinate 5,023,084 of NC_141820.1, read as the reverse complement.
TGACAGTGATATCAGTTCCCAAGTCAAAAGTTCAGCGAGTGACTCACATGGACGAGTCAGGAGATGGACCCGGGGCCGCTATCAGCTGGGATCCCAAGGCGGCTCAGCGTTGAAGTCAAACTGCTCCCTGTAAAGAGCCGCCCCTAGGCCCTCTGGGTAACGCTCATACACCTGTGCCGAGACGGGGGAGCCCTGCAATCATATCGGATTACACATCAATACTTCAAACGTGCCCAGATACACACGAATACTGAGTGATCCTGAGATGGTCTTCAAGAATCACACGCATACTAAAGTACTACAAGTGGAGGGTACTATACTCACACTACCAGAACATCACTACACAGGTATTTTACATTTTTAGAGGTCACCAGTCTTGATCTCAAAGATTTTAAAAGGTTATTATTGACACGTGTTATGTTGCGGCTGCAGTAGCAGACTTCCACTCTCTGCATTCTTTATTCAGCAAAAACATCTATTCTGGTTACACGACCTAAGTAGCAACAAGTAAGTTATTATTATTTGTAAAGATCTCCCTCAGACCAGGGTCACAAACCGCTTAAACAATCAAAACAATACACAGTTAAAGACAACACTTTATACTGCATTATGATTCCAATATTGTTTTTAAAGCCACTGGTCATATCATCAGTTAAAGCAAAGAATAGTTGGGAAAGAACCAGGAAGACTTAAGAAAAATAAAAGTTTTAAAATAACTCTTTTGGTTTTTAATCCATGTTGAAGTCTTGTTTATATTTATCTGCATTAGAAGAAGATACATTATTTTGAGGAATGGTCCGACTACACATTGAAAAATAAACTATGTTGTTTTTTCTTCTTGTTTATGTATCATTTATATTCACGCATTGATGAGACTTTACGCAGTTTTGCAAGATTTGTTAAAGATATAATATATATATATATTTATATACAGTATATATATATTAAAGATATTATTGTATTGTGTCAGAATATTTATACAGTACAATAACAGACCATGCTCATCATTTTGTTGAGAAATACTTAAGATAAAACACAAACAGGCCTGGTTAAAGTGTATTTAAAAAAAAGAATTCTGAACTGAAGTTTAAATGAAAATAAAAACACGTGACCCCAAAAAGCCCTCCCATTATTTCAGAACAGTTCCAGTGACTCAGATCCCGGTGGTCCTGTCTAAAGACCCCTGACACTAAATCCTTAACACAGTTTCTCTTCTGTCACCGTCTGTAAAGACCACAGCAACAGTCTGTAAAGACCACAGTCAGTCTGTAAAGACCACAGTCACAGTCTGTCTGTAAAGACTACAGTCAGTCTGTAAAGACCACAGTCACAGTCAGTCTGTAAAGACCACAGTCACAGTATGTCTGTAAAGACCACAGTCACAGTCAGTCTGTAAAGACCACAGTCAGTCTGTAAAGACTACAGTCACAGTCAGTCTGTAAAGACCACAGTCAGTCTGTAAAGACCACAGTCACAGTCAGTCTGTAAAGACCACAGTCAGTTTGTAAAGACCACAGTCAGTCTGTAAAGACCACAGTCACAGTCAGTCTGTAAAGACCACAGTCAGTTTGTAAAGACCACAGTCAGTCTGTAAAGACTACAGTCACAGTCAGTCTGTAAAGACCACAGTCAGTCTGTAAAGACCACAGTCACAGTCAGTCTGTAAAGACCACAGTCAGTTTGTAAAGACCACAGTCAGTCTGTAAAGACCACAGTCAGTCTGTAAAGACCACAGTCACAGTCAGTCTGTAAAGACCACAGTCAGTTTGTAAAGACCACAGTCAGTCTGTAAAGACCAGTCAGTCTGTAAAGACCACAGTCAGTCTGTAAAGACCACAGTCAGTTTGTAAAGACCACAGTCAGTCTGTAAAGACCACAGTCAGTTTGTAAAGACCACAGTCAGTTTGTAAAGACCACAGTCAGTTTGTAAAGACCACAGTCAGTCTGTAAAGACCACAGTCACAGTCAGTCTGTAAAGACCACAGTCAGTTTGTAAAGACCACAGTCAGTCTGTAAAGACCACAGTCAGTCTGTAAAGACCACAGTCACAGTCAGTCTGTAAAGACCACAGTCAGTTTGTAAAGACCACAGTCAGTTTGTAAAGACCACAGTCAGTTTGTAAAGACCACAGTCAGTCTGTAAAGACCACAGTCAGTTTGTAAAGACCACATTCAGTCTGTAAAGACCACAGTCAGTTTGTAAAGACCACAGTCAGTCTGTAAAGACCACAGTCACAGTCAGTCTGTAAAGACCACAGTCAGTTTGTAAAGACCACAGTCAGTCTGTAAAGACCACAGTCAGTCTGTAAAGACCACAGTCACAGTCAGTCTGTAAAGACCACAGTCAGTTTGTAAAGACCACAGTCAGTTTGTAAAGACCACAGTCAGTTTGTAAAGACCACAGTCAGTCTGTAAAGACCACAGTCAGTCTGTAAAGACCACAGTCAGTTTGTAAAGACCACATTCAGTTTGTAAAGACCACAGTCAGTCTGTAAAGACCACAGTCACAGTCAGTCTGTAAAGACCACAGTCAGTTTGTAAAGACCACAGTCAGTTTGTAAAGACCACAGTCAGTCTGTAAAGACCACAGTCAGTCTGTAAAGACCACAGTCAGTTTGTAAAGACCACAGTCAGTCTGTAAAGACCACAGTGAACATTGCCCTGATAGCCTCCGCGCATGCGCACTGGCCGCTCAAACAGTGTCAGAACTTGACAAATGAGATTAAGACTCGAGTGCGTCACGAACTGAACACTAACAACGACAACAAATGGAGGAAACACGAGAGAAAACAATGTTTTATCCATGTTTATAAATATAAATAAAATAAATAATTCGACGGATAAACTCATGTTGTGATCGAAACACAAACATTTTTTTAAAACGTTTCACGATCGATCACTAGCGCCAGTCGACAAAAAATAGTCCCGAGGTCGTGTCGGAGGGACACACGCGCGAGAAGAGCACAAGGTTCGGATCGTGTGTCTCATCACAGCCACAGAGAAGAAGACTCGCCCGCCATGATGTTCGTCCGCTGACGTCACGCCTGGCGCTACTTACGTGAGATAACGGCCAGAATGACTGTGAAAATCGTCTTCTCTTTTTCGGCGGAATTTTTAAAGAGTAGTGGACACAGCTATGGAAGAAAGACGGAAGGTTGTTGGTGCCATAGGTGGTCGAGCAGCGGCGGCGGCGGAGGGTCGTGTGAGCGGCAGGAGGAGCTGCGACGCACTGGCGGGCAGCAGGACCGGGAGAGGGCGGTGACGTCAGGAGGGGGGCGCGGCCAGGGCTTGTGCTCGGCCAATCAGCGTCAAGCTCAGAGCCAATCGCACCAAATATGTGTTTCCGAAAATCCATCGAGGCGGCAGTAAATGTGTAATGTTTATTCTGGTTACATAAAGTCAATCTCCTTAGATGGCCAGTGTCACACACACACACACACACACACACACACACACACACACACACACACACGGCCTCACTTTGACACTAACTTCACCTGAAAACATTAATGTTTAAACACTGTTAAGTCATTGCTCGGGTGGTTCACACTTAAAGCCACGTGGGATCTGACGGACGAACAGTTTTGTAAATATGAATTTAATAGACTTTAATTTACTTATTTAAATAAATTTGCTTGTTTTAAAAAAAAAAACATAACTAATGCTCAACAGCCAGCGTTGTTACAAAATTAAAAAACTATTATTGAAAGTTTAAAAAAGGTACATTCGATTAAATAATATTTTGTACATATTTTTTATTTTTATTTCGAATTCATTCCTATTTTGATCCTGTCAGCTTTTGTTAAAGTGATTATTGTATCAACATCTAAAGACGTTTTTATTTGTTCAGGTTTTTCCTTGATATTCTGGAACTCCTGGTCAAAGCGTGGAGGTTTGTCACCACACGCCGTCAATGGTCTACACCTCCAGGGGACTCGTTGTATAAACAAAGTGTGATTACAGCTGCAGGAGGAGTGAAGCCATTATTATGTCATAATGGACTCTCGTAACCTCTCGTTCGCCCAGATTTCAGAGCAACTTTATAAAGTAATGAAGTGTAAAACATGGTGAATCAAATGTATTAACCCACGATCTGGATCTGGAGTCGCACTAGAAAAACTAAAAATAGAAAAACACTTCAGGCTGATTGAACTTTGATCCCAAAAACAAGTGTGACCTCAACGTGCCTTCAATGCTCCTGATGGTCTCCTGAGGGATCTGTTCCTAGACCTGGACTCTAGCAACTCCCGGACAGTCTGTGGTGAGACATGACGTCCCAGATGTGCTCGATTGGATTAAGGTCCGGGGAACATGTCGGTCCATAGCATCGGTTTCTTCGTCTTGTGGGACCTGCTGACCCGCTCCAGCCAGGTCTAGCATGGTCTCAGGAGGAACCCAGGGTCCAACGCACCAGCATATGGTCTCAGGAGGGTCTGAGGATCTCACCTCGGTGCCTGAGGGCAGTCGAGCTGCCTCCGAAGACATGCCACCTCACACCATGACTGAGCCGAGCCGGTGGTGCTGGAGGATGTTGAAGGCAGCAGAACGTTCTCCACGGCGTCTCCAGACTCTGTCACGTCACATGTGCTCAGTCTTCATCTGTGAAGAGCACAGGACGCCAACGGCACTACGTTCTGGCACACTGCTGATCGGGACGCACTTGTGCACTAAAAATACTAAAGCCGTGTCTCAAATCACATACTTGTGTACTTAAGTGCATGAGTGCGTTGAGTTGACTGATTGTTACCAGTCGTTGAAACACTATCATCAACACTTGACACTTTTCTCCAATAGAAACAACTTATTAAGTTGTGTTTCATTGTGTTATTATTGTTGTTGTGTTGTTTTGTGGTAAATTACTGTTTTCTCTACACATTTACGTCAGTATCTGCTCCGGAGATGCGTCGTCAGTGACGTAGCTTCAGTTTAGCTTCAGTTTATCTTCAGTTTAGCTTCAGTTTAGCTTCAGTTTAGCTTCAGTTTATCTTCAGTTTAGCTTCAGTTTAGCGTCAGTTTAGCTTCATTTTAGCTTCAGTTTAGCTTCAGTTTAGCTTCAGTTTATCTTCAGTTTAGCTTCAGTTTAGCTTCAGTTTAGCGTCAGTTTAGCTTCAGTTTAGCTTCAGTTTAGCTTCAGTTTAGCTTCAGTTTAGCGTCAGTTTAGCTTCAGTTTAGCTTCAGTTTAGCTTCATCTACGTCACTAAGATGGTGGTCGTTGAGGGTGGAAAGTGTCCATCTATACACACTCAATGGACCCCCTAGTGCTCATTGAGCACTACATTGTCGCACACTGCTAATTGGGTCGCACTCAAGATACTTAGTTTAAGTGCAGAAGTGTGTGATTCTGGACACATCCTAAGCAGTTTATATCATTTACCAAAGTCCAGAATTTCCCCATGGAAAACATGGAAGCACTGCAGATGTTTACACAACCTTGTTTTTCTCAACAACATCATTCCTGACTCTGTGGTCGGAAAAGCAGTTTCACCGGAAGAGTTTAGCGTTCCTTGCAAATCGGATTCATCGTGGTGGTCAAGATTAATTTCAAGTGTCGACACACAAACTTCCCTTTGGCTTCTTTCGGTTCATGTGACTCGTGTTTTGAACCAAAGATCTGTCAATGGATCTCGTTGTCTGGCTGTACTTTGAGTTATGACTTTGATGGCGGAGTTTCTATCAATAAGACGATGACACAGTTTGAGGTTCGTGTCACTCGCAGGTTCTTTTGGATCCGTGTTCAAGCAGGTTTGAACTTCTATCTTGAAGACAAACTGGTGAGAGTGGAATATATAACTTCACCAGCATCAGTATAGACATCGTGAATATTCTAATCATAGTTTACAGATGTTTAATCGTACAATCTCTTTCTTTCTCTCACAGATCTATTCAATAATGATAATAATAACCAATTTAATTTGGATTGTTCTTTACATTTGGTCGACAAATCTCAAAGATTTAAAGACATTAAAACAAGTTAAAGACATTAAAAACAAAGTCACAAAACATTATTAAAAGGTACAATATTAAGTTAGGTGTATGCTTTTTAAAAAAGGTATGTTTTTTCACTACATTTATTGAATCTAAATAATTAAAACGTTTTTTTTTTTCAACATTTAAAATCTCATAGAAATAAGCTCCAGAACCCGTGAGCGACGAGCAGTTAAATCAAACAAACATAAACTACAGCAGTAAAAATATAATTGAAGCATCAAATGAATATATATTTGAATTATGCGTTGGGTTTAACTTTATTAATCCACTATATTAAGACCATTTCAAGCAATTACCTATGAATGTTAATATTTACTGTATGGAATTAAGTTAAGTTTTCATTATTTTTATTTTAAAATTATTATTGCATTGTAGTTTGTATAACTTTTAAAATTAAAAAATATATAAAATCACAATTTACTTAAATCGTTTTGAAGGGCGATAATTAATAACAAATTAAAACAAAAACCCTTTCCTAATATTTATAGAAAATTGATGAAAATTGATGACGAACAAATACAAAATAAAATAAAAAAGTGAGTTCCTACTTGATCTTTGACCCCGGGGCCACATGAATAGAGTCAAAGTGCTGCAATATAGATGTAATCGTTGTTTTCTAATGGTCCAACAATAAACCACTAACTATGGCATGTCAGGAGTGCCATAACTAGGTAATAAAAAAGCAATTGGAAATTACCCTTTTTTTGAATTGTGGAAAATCCATTGGCTATACATATTTCCTTATTTGTATACACATTTATATTAGTTATATGTTTATTTTCCCCTAGCCATATAAATCAATGTATTTATATACATTTGGACATGTATACTTCCAAATGTATATAAATACATTGATTTATATGGCTAGGGGAACATTATATCTATAGATATATATAGATATAATGTTCCCCTAGCCATATAAATCAATGTAATTATATACATCTATATGTATATATAGATATATATATGTATAGATATTTATTGCATTACATACTAATCCACCATTATTTTCAATCACAAATAAATGGCTGTGATTATTGTTCTCAAATGGTCGTCCTGAAGGACAAACGTTTAGACAGTCTGACAAACGCCGGCGATGATTTATGCTTCTGTCAGTAGACGCTCCGTTTATATCTTTCATTTGTGATTCCAAGAATAGCGACAAAGGCCAAGAGACACGTTTCATGGAAGCAAGTTAAGTTGTAAGTCACAACAGAAGTTAAGGTACTGACTTTCACAAATGTTGTGCAATTGTTTTGATGAAACTCTTATAGTCAGAAACAATAATAAACAATCTGAACAACATGGTAAGAAATGCGAAGAAAATTGTGTCAAAATCTGTCTTGAAGTCAGAAAAGTTGTTTTTATGATGGTTAATATATTAAAAATATACTAAAATAAATACTGTCAAAACCTGGATATTAAGGTTCATTTTGAGGTTTTGCAATATTATTTAAACATAAACAATAAATTAAATTGATATCAATATTACAAAATAATTTTTTTCTTCCTATTATTAAAAAATCCTGTTGATATTTTATCCAAGTTTATTAATATTATGACACAAGTTATGACGAATCAGTTTGACGACATGGCAGATTAAGTTCTGGGAATGAAGATGGTACTGTGTCTAGAAACCGCAGAACTAAAATGATAAAACGCTTCCATCTTCCTGTTCAGGACAGAAATGAGTGTGACACTGATTTCACGAGAGCTTTAGTCACCCGAGTGTAACTACTGTCTGGCGGAAGAAAACAGATTAATCAAGATTTGGTCGATAATCTGGGAAAATATGATCCCCAGGCTGCTTTTGAACCGGACTTCAAGATAAGATTCTGTTTTCTGGAGATATGTTGTGTAACATGTCATTTTTAGGGAAATATGGATGCCTTTAATACGTCAAACACTGTTGAACAAAAATGTTTATAAACAATTCAATGAATATAATTTATTTTGTTAATGATTGGAATTAGAACACCAAACTCAATATGTAAAAAAAAGCATGAATTTAAATTGAGCTTTTAATATAGAAATTATTTAATGCAATAATTTAAAAAAAATACAATTTCAATAACAATAATAAAAAAATTACATTTTAAATTTCAACTATTTGATTTTCTGATGCCACTGATATCTATAGATAGAGCTCAACACAAGCGTAAATCTGAAGCCATCTCATCGTATAAAAGCCTCAATAATAACAGAAAATGAATGAAGGAATCAAAGTTTTCTGATTCTGACATGCGTGACGGAGACGTAGACAGCTTGATGTAATACCCCTCTTCAGCCACTAGAGGTGTGCAGTGAGCTTCCGGAATATTTTTAATTTAATTATTATTCTAAGTTTTTGTCTCTTTATTTTTTTATATCGACATTTTATCACCTCGTTTAAAAGAAAAATAAAATCTCAGATGATAATAAAATCTCAGAGCGGGCATGTCGTGTATATCCAGGTTGAACATGCGCATGCGCGAGCGAGTCACCTGATCAGCTGATGTTGCCTGAGATGCTCATCTTTGCGGGTCTTTGAGTCGAAAAGCTGTTGTTATCTGCGCTATGCATGTGAAGCTCGGCCTGTTTCTTTGAGCAACGACGCGCGGAACAAACATTTAAAACCACCACCGCATCGGTAAGTACCACAACTCATCCGTTGTTCGTGTCGTGACTGTGACATTCTCCAAAGCTAGCAGGCTAACAGGTTAGCATCTCCTGTCAGCACATGATGTGCGTATTTATTTTATTTTCTGGGATTTAACAGCGAATTCAAGTGAGTTGTTTTCATTTAACCTCGTAGAAGTATTTCTGCGGATCTTAGCACGACGTCTATGTTTATTGTTGGGCTGAGAAAATGTGGTCATATGACATGTGACGTGGAAGAATAGCTGTGGAAAGAGGAAACACAAACATTACTTCTTTTTTTGTGTTTATTATAAAACATTTATTACACGTAACTCTTTTAAATACAACGGAAAACAAATCCAGGGTAACAAAATATGTACTTAGCTCATACTAAGTCCTTCACAAAGACAAACAATTCAAATGATTTATGTTCATCATCAACAAATGACATATTTGCATAATATTATTAATACTATAAATAGATTTTATATTCCTATTTATTTTTATTAACCGTAATTTTCCTAAATATCTTTAAAGCCAAATAGATTAAAAGTCCCTGAGAGATAGATCGAGTATTTTTCATGAAACTTTAAAAAATCAAATACACAATGAGAGGATAAACACACACGTGTACAACAAGTTGTCAACCCTTCCTTAAAAGTCTTCACCAGAACGTGAGTGGTTAGTTAAGGGTTTTACCAAACACTTTATTCAAAGTTCACATATATTTTGTATAGTTTATGAAAACTAGGATGTGCCAGAGGTTTTCATTCTATTATTAATTTTTTTGGTAGTTATGTCGTAAGCGTTGTACTTTCTTTTTATGTGTTTTGTTAAAAGAAAAACAAAGGATAATGTAAGTAAATAAGTAATATTTGTAGAGCTTTTCTAGACCAGGGTCACAAAGCGCTTAAACAATCAAAACAATACCCAATAAAATATATACTTGAAAGATCAAGACAACGCCGATTGTGTATGAAACTGATCTGATTTTTTATTCCCAATAAATATTGAAACAAATACATAGTTGAATGAATAAATACCAATAACACCCACATTTCTCTGATGAGAAGGTATCAGATAATCTGATGATGTGCTACAGATATAATGGAATACTTTCCTTACCTGCATGTGGGAATATGAAACGTAAAATTACATTATTTAATAGATAATCGTTTTTAGAGTTGTTGGGCAATTTATGAACTTTTTCGATTGAGTGTGTTCCTTATTTTTGAAACTCCATAGAATTCCATATACGAATGTTGGGTAACATTTCTTTGCATTTGCAAGGTCTGTCTAGAGCTGAACCTTTTTATTTTTTGGGGCATCTTTTGAACTTGTTCAAATTAAATAAAAATGCTGTTAGTCCGACCCTGTTGATCTGAACATTCAAACCTTAAATTTAAACTTAACCAATCCAATTTTCATTTAGCATTTCTTTTCCAAAAGAGTAATAAAGAAAATAAAACGACATTTGTGGCGAAATAGTAATCGACTCACTTGATTATTGTCCGTGTTACTTAATTTAATTCCGATTTACTGTCGATTTTTCCAGCAGCGACGTTGACTTGGATCAGCAGCCATGACAGAATTCTGGTTGATCTCTGCTCCTGGGGAGAAAACCTGCCAGCAGACCTGGGACAAGCTGATGGTGGCCACCACTCGAACCAACAACCTTTCAACCAACAATAAGTTCAATATCCCAGATTTAAAGGTGGTTAATTACTTTAAATTGCACATGGTTTGTTTCCATCAGTTTCTGTCATTGATGTTTGTTTTGTTTCCGAGTAGGTCGGGACACTAGATGTCCTGGTGGGACTGTCGGATGAACTGGCCAAACTGGATACGTTCGTTGAGACGTGAGAGAAGGAAACCGTTCTTAAGACGCCAGAGACGTCATTTAAGTTGATCTTCTTCTGTGCCGCAGCGTGGTGAAGAAGGTGGCCCAGTACATGGCCGACGTCTTGGAGGACAGCCGGGACAAAGTCCAGGAGAACCTGCTGGCCAACGGAGGTAACGGCTTCCGGACGTTGTCCCGTTTGAACGAGTGCACTGTTGCCGTTGATGAGGGGGTCAAAGGTCAGCCAGACACATGATTTGCTCCTGACGACATCGGTTTGTCTCCACAGTGGACTTGGTGACGTATATCACCAGATTTCAATGGGACATGGCCAAGTACCCCATCAAACAATCACTCAAGAACATCTCTGAGATCATCTCCAAGGTACACTCAGGAACTGTATTCAGACTTATCTCAGTGTTAACTGATGATTGATTCAACCCTTGTGTTGTCTCAGGGTCAAGATGACCCGGAGGCTGAAGTACAAATGTGTTTGTAGTATCCCTTTTGTTGTCTCTTGGTCAGCTAGATAGATTGACTTTACTAATCACTCTGCAGATCTTATTTCCAATTCGGTACAGCAAGTTTCGTTAAAACAAGAACAAAGTGCAAACATAAGAACAAAGAGCAAGGGATGACAAAGTGCAAGGTGAACAACCTCCATCACTGCATATGTATTCATGGAAGCCAGGGAGGTCGTTGACCACAAAAGGGATACCACACATTTGCTTTTCAGGCCTCCGGGTCACCTTGACCCAGAGATAAAACTAGGCTTAAAAGTGGATTTAAAAAGACACAAACTGACTTCGTTCTTTCTTCAATTAACTATTTTTGTCTAGTTTTGGTCTTCCTGAAATTTGTAGTGGAGTATTGTGTTGAATCTGGATTCTTGGATACATTTGATTAATATTTCAATTTTTTTTAAATAAATATTAAAAAAAGAAAGTGAGTCATAATGAGGTTATTTCTCGAGTGTGTAACTCGTGTTGGATTATTTCAGTAGTTTACTTACAATACCATAGAAGGATAAAAAAGACACAAATGGATCTAGTTACAAATGGATTTTTAATCAATAAATCCCAGTTAAATGCTATTGAAATGTTAATTTAGTTAAATATTCAAGAACTAGTTCAGAAGTTCACATTTCTCTCGGCTTTTTAGGGTTATTTTCCCCGAACGACAGCCATTGTTACGATTGGTTAAAGGCAGATAGACACGCACATAACAATGGTTAGAAAAATGTTAATGAAATGATTAACCTAAAATATTAACGATAAAGGTTTGACTGTTCAAATGTAATCTGAGGGTTGCTTCTAATATCCTTTCTGTTCACAGCAAGCCTCTCAGATCGACAACGACCTGAAGGCCCGAGCGTCTGCCTACAACAACCTGAAGGGAAACCTGCAGAATCTGGAGAGAAAGAACGCGTGAGTTCATAATAAATGCTGCGATTAAAACCTGTGTTGAGAGACGCAAACGTTCTTAACTTCATCAAAATAACCTAATAGTACCAGACGGGTATTTGGCCATCGTTGACATTATTAGATTGTACTGTGTTTTTGTATATTATTGTGTTTTTTCTTTATTTGTATGTGATATATTATGGAAACTGTCTGCATCTTTGTTGAGGACTACAGATGGAAGTAGCATTGAGCTTAATCTGGCGCAGCATCTTTCTAATGTAACTGCACATTGTCCTTTAAATGAACTGAAACTGATCTGGACACGATAACCTGTCACTCAGTTTAAAAATAAATTAATAAATAATTGCATAAAAACGGGTTAACTAGAAAATTGGACAAAGGGCGCAGACCTCTGCCAAGCAGCTCTTTTCTCATCATATTGTCGACGAATTAAGAAAGTTGGTTGCTTTTGTTATGAAGGACGATAAATGACGTCATTCTAAATGACTAAATGTATTAAACAATATAAGTCTAAATAAACTGAGTGTCAGTGAAATGTTGAAATGATTAAAAGTAGAATCATTAAAATGATTAAAAATCTAAATGTATAAATTCATGAATGAAAGAAATGACAATTCAATTGAACCAATAATTAAATTGACAAATTAAAGATAAAATGTTTAAATAAATACATGTATATATTTAAATGGAACAGACCCTAAATAAAAAAAAAGTGATTTATTTAATTTCCCATTTTTACGTTTATTTAAACCTTTATTTTGTGTTTTTTATTTATTTAATGATCTCATTATTGTCCTTCATAGCAGTGACCTGGAACAGAATCGTACAACCCAGTAGAAACTAAGCCAGAAAGTCAGTCGAGCGTCTGTTGACAACTTTTTAAAGTTATTAACGACAGAAGCAATACTTGACGTCTCGGTGAAGATATTGAATCTTTCTTAGTGAGTTTGGTTTAAAAAAAACAGGAAATGATGTAAATGTTATTGAAAACAAAGAACATGCTGGACAGGTGTGACCTGGGATCCAAACAAAGAGCAGGTTAATGAGTATTTATAAGATCCTGGACTCAGAGAAGGAGAGAACCTCACAGACTATTTATTATTCTGTCGTTCTTGCTCAGGCTCATACTCGGAAGAGGATGTTCACGTGCTCCGAGTCATGGAATAGTTCCCTCCAAATATAGGTTGACGCGTCGAACCATGTTGGAAGTAAAATATTCCACTTTCAATAAAACTATCATTTGATATTTTCACGCAGTCATTCCTGGAACTATGTGGAGCCTGAACACTAACACCTCACTTCAACTTCTAATACGTGCTGCTGCTGAATTACACTCAACGCACATTAGTGCTGCACGATATTGAAAATAAGTGCAGTATTCGATATTGTTGTCATGAATTGCGATATCGATATTAATGCGACCTTTTTTCCTTTCACCTAAAAATGTAGCCGTAACAAGCTGCGCCGCACAGTTCACAGACGGACGGAGACGTAAACGACAACGAGACATAGAAGTACAAATTGACAACTTAACAGAACGTCACAAAGAAACAAATGATCATTTTACTTTTTTTAAAAAAATTGTATTGCGTTGTTATTTGCTCCCTGTTCATCTTTCAATCCTTTGAAATAATTATAGGAAACTATTGATTTTGTGACATGCTACACATGTGCGACAATCTCTTGCATCAAAATATTTTAAAATAAATCAAACGTATTAAAGTTGGCCTTGCAGGTCCAAAATTATCTAAGAAGTCCCTGAAGTGAGCAGTGGCTTCTGGGTCCTTCAGATGAATGTAGTGTTTTGAGTGACAGAACTGCGCCACTAGGGGGCTCTGTCTTCTGAGACGGTGGGATATAAAAGTGTTTCTTTTTCGTGTCCTTCAGCGGGAGCTTGTTGACCAGGAGTCTGGCTGACATCGTGAAGAAAGAGGACTTTGTTCTGGACTCCGAGTACCTGCTCACCATGCTGGTGGTGGTTCCAAAGTAAGTCCTGGTCGTCCACAGAAGTTTGAAATGATACGACCTTGTTGACCTTCGTCCCTCTGACCAGGACCAGCTACGCTGACTGGCAGAAGACGTACGAGACTCTCGCTGAGATGGTCGTGCCACGTTCCACCAAGTAAGAGCTCGTTACTTCCATTTAATTAAGACTGTTTGGATTTCTGTTTCCTCTATTATTATCGTCTCAATGGGATATAAATATATTCATTTGTTTTCATGTAATGTATCATTTACTAGGTGTGTTTTTTCCTTGTATCCATTTTTTTTGGTTTTCAAATAATTTTCTATTGTTATCGTAGTTATTACATTTTCTGAGTTTAAATAAAAGAATTACTTTTTCTTTTTCAATTGTAAAATTAACGTTAAACATCAGGCCTCTAGATAGCAGCAGTGATTACGTTCTCCACAGCTAAAGCAAGAATGATGACTGAGGACGAGAGGATACAGTGAGTCCAGCAGCTTTTAAAGCTGATGTTTGGACATACTTTGGTTTGAAAACAAATGAAAGCAGTTATGACTTCAAGAGTCATGTGGTCTGTAAATACTACAACACCAGAGTCAAGTACTGGACAATACTACACATGTATACTTGTTACTACACTATCACAACACCAGAGTCAAGTACTGGAAAAAATACTACACATATATACTTGTTACTACACTATCACAACACCAGAGTCAAGTACTGGACAATACTACACATATATACTTGTTACTACACTATCACAACACCAGAGTCAAGTACTGGACAATACTACACATATATACTTGTTACTACACTATCACAACACCAGAGTCAAGTACTGGACAATACTACACATATATACTTGTTACTACACTATCACAACACCAGAGTCAAGTACTGGACAATACTACCCATATATACTTGTTACTACACTATCACAACACCAGAGTCAAGTACTGGACAATACTACCCATATATACTTGTTACTACACTATCACAACACCAGAGTCAAGTACTGGACAATACTACACATATATCCTTGTTACTACACTATCACAACACCAGAGTCAAGTACTGGACAATACTACCCATATATACTTGTTACTACACTATCACAACACCAGAGTCAAGTACTGGACAATACTACACATATATACTTGTTACTACACTATCACAACACCAGAGTCAAGTACTGGACAATACTACACATATATCCTTGTTACTACACTATCACAACACCAGAGTCAAGTACTGGACAATACTACCCATATATACTTGTTACTACACTATCACAACACAAGAGTCAAGTACTGGACAATACTACACATATATACTTGTTACTACACTATCACAACACCAGAGTCAAGTACTGGACAATACTACACATATATCCTTGTTACTACACTATCACAACACCAGAGTCAAGTACTGGACAATACTACACATATATACTTGTTACTACACTATCACTATATATCACTATATTGTTGCAATCAAGATGCACATCGTATCAACAAATTCTTGACTCTACACAATCCTTCAATTTGCTCGACCTATGACCTTTACCTATTTACTTCACTAGATAATGATATGAAAACCTCTGGAGTCGATTGTCTTGTCAGTACAAACTGTAGATCTGAGTCACAGAATATATTTTCACTTGTGTTCTCGCCTCCAGGCTGTTATTCGAGGACCACGACAGCGGCCTGTTCAGTGTTACCCTGTTCAGGAAGGCTTTGGACGACTTCAAGCACAAGGCCAGAGAAAACAAGTATGTGATGAACACGTACTGTAACATTCTTTGAAACACTTTGAATCCTGGGACTCGAACAACAACAACGTGGTTCATCTGCCCATGTTTACCGGTTTAACCATCGTCACAAGGACATCTAGCAGGAAGATGGAAGGGTTGAAACCATTGATCTGTGAGGTTAAAGGTGATCAATATGGCTGTTGAAGAGACAACATGTGAGCTCGGCATCGTTGAACTCGTGGTGAGACGTTGGAGACGGCAGCGTAAAATGTCTCAACGATGACAAAAGTTTTCATAGGAAAAAAGCAGATTCCACGAACCTGACTGTTTTTAACTTGCCGTTTTACTGCCGTGTTACAGTCACTGTTTTGAAAAATCATTTGTACATCTTCAAAAGTTTTGCTATATCATGTTTTATCTTTATAAATGGAGTGGGTGTGACTTCTATCAAGGTCCACTCTGTTCAGAAGACATTCTTGAATATAGTGAGTGTTGAACTCAGAACATGGACTCTTTCTCAGGTTCACGGTGCGTGACTTCCAGTACAACGAGGAGGAGATGAAGGCGGACAAAGAGGAAATGACACGTTTGTCCACCGACAAGAAGAAACAGTTTGTACGTTGGAAGCACCATTTAGTTTTTTTTGAACACTGGCACGCTTGGACTCCTTTCTAAGACTTAAAAACTAGATTTTATTTCGTCTGCATCGTGTCGCAGCGAGAAGTTAAGGTCAGTCGGGCAGGAAATGATGTGTGAATTTACAAAATAAAACGGACGTAAAATGACTTTTAATTCAGATCATTAGTTCATAAACAACACACCCCTTAATGATGACACACTTGAATCATCTACCAAACACCAAATCAGCTGCTTTGATTGACACACGGCTCATCTAATCAAATCTGTCGGTACTCAATGGGCGGAGCTCATGACAAAGAAAGCAGCCATTGGTTGAGGTTGTAACTTGTTGTCCAATCAGCTGGAGCTTCACTAACATGCTTTTCTGTGAGTGTGTTGAGTCGATGAACTTGTTGCTATGTTGACACAAATATCAAACAGACGTGTTAGGAAACATGCGAGTGATGATGAGTCTCGGGTCGTGTTCCTCCTGCAGGGTCCTCTGGTGCGATGGCTGAAGGTCAACTTCAGTGAGGCCTTCATCGCGTGGATCCACATCAAAGCTCTGCGGGTGTTCGTGGAGTCGGTGTTGAGGTGAGCGACGTCCGTTTGAAACGTTCAGGTTCCTCTGGTCGCCATCGGCTCTCTGACGCCGCCGGTGTCTTCAGGTACGGTCTGCCGGTGAACTTCCAGGCCATGTTGCTGCAGCCCAACAAGAAGAACATGAAGAAGCTCAGGGAGGTGTTGTACGACCTGTACAAGCACCTGGACAGCAGCGCCGCCATCATCGACGTGAGTCGCACAACTCTATGAAAGAATGTCATCAGGCTTTTAAAGCGTTTAAACAATCAAAACAATACTCAATAAAATATATACTTTAAAGATCAAGATTAACAGAGACAAACAAAAGAGTCTCAGAGAGTCAAGGAAAAGCTCAAATAACAGTGTCTTGAGATGTTTCTTGAAGGAGTCGGTAGATCATCAAACACAGATGTTTCTTGAAGGAGTCAGTAGATCATCAAACACAGATGTTTCTTGAAGGAGTCAGTAGATCATCAAACACAGATGTTTCTTGAAGGAGTCAGTAGATCATCAAACACAGATGTTTCTTGAAGGAGTCAGTAGATCATCAAACACAGATGTTTCTTGAAGGAGTCAGTAGATCATCAAACACAGATGTTTCTTGAAGGAGTCAGTAGATCATCAAACACTGATGTTTCTTGAAGGAGTCAGTAGATCATCAAACACAGATGTTTCTTGAAGGAGTCAGTAGATCATCAAACACTGATGTTTCTTGAAGGAGTCAGTACATCATCAAACACAGAGATGGTTCCAAAGCTTAGGAGCAACAGCCTGGAAGGATTTCTCTCCTCTGGTCCTGAAGTTCAGGAACCATCAGTAGATTCTGATCCACAGACCTCAGAGCCCGAGCTGGGGTGTAAGTCTGGATCAGATCACTGATGGAAGGTCTGACCATGAATAGATCTGAAAGTAAGAACCAGAATTTAAAAATGATCCTGAAAGAAACTGGCAGCCAGTGAAGAGTTTGAAGGAGAAATGTGAGTTCTTCTACTAGAGCAGCCAGTGAAGAGTTTGAAGGAGAAATGTGAGTTCTTCTACTAGAGCAGCCAGTGAAGAGTTTGAAGGAGAAATGTGAGTTCTTCTACTAGAGCAGCCAGTGAAGAGTTTGAAGGAGAAATGTGAGTTCTTCTACTAGAGCAGCCAGTGAAGAGTTTGAAGGAGAAATGTGAGTTATTCTACTAGAGCAGCCAGTGAAGAGTTTGAAGGAGAAATGTGAGTTCTTCTACTAGAGCGGCTCAGAATTCTGGCTGCAGAGTTTTGTATGAACTGCAGGCGAGACACATCCTTCTTGTTTAGACATATTCTTGTACAAAACATTTATTGAATAAAAAATAAATAAAAAAAGAACTATTTAATAATAATTTAAACTAACTAATAGTTTTGTTTAATGTAATATTGTAAAAATGTTTTTGACAACAAATTCAACGTCACCATGTCGTCTTGACCTTCTAAGGTTTTTAAATGAGTATGTATTTTAACCTTGTTTTGTTTTTAAGCACTTTGTGACTCTGGTCTGATCAATAATAACGACTTACTTTCAGAAATGATTGAATTCAATTATTTAAAAGTATTAAATGCTTAAAACAACAAATTTCAATAGAGATTCAAGTAGAAATGAAACATTGTAAATGTGAAATGAATATGTTGTGTTGCCGCTGATATACCTGGTGCTCGTGCATGTCTGACCTTGAGTCTCTTCAGGCCTCCATGGACATCCCGGGTCTGAACCTGAGCCAGCAGGAGTACTACCCTTACGTCTACTACAAGATCGACTGCAACCTGCTGGACTTCAAAGTCTAGACAAGTTTCTCGCGTCGTTCCTCTACGTTTGCTCTCGTCCTCTCGTGCTCCGGCTTTAGTTCGTCCGTACGTCCTCCATCCACTTCCACATTCCTGCGTCAGACACTGGACCAGCAGCTCCCAGACATCCGGTCACACACTGGCTCCAGGAACAGGTTCTCGGGTTCGTTTGCACTTTCTTTGCAGCTTCCAACCTTTGAAGAGACACACACAAACACACAAACACACACACACACACACACAAACACACAAACACACACAGGAGAGCATCTGGTGATTGTACTATTTATTGAAATCTGTGTGTGTTTTTCCTTCAATTCTCAGAGTCAAGTGTTTTTAGCCTCATGTCGTGTGTGTTAAGAATAGATGTCGACCCTCAATGTGACCCCGTGACCCTGATTTTAACAAGCAACATTTGCTGATGGTTCCCATGACTGTGTTTATCAAGATGAAAATATATATATATATGTGGCGCCTGTACTGTAACTATAACTGGACATTGAAACATATTTAAGATAAATGTTATAAAATAAATGATTTATGTTGAAATGAGCCTCTGGATTACTTTTGTGTTTCCTCTGAAATATGTACATGTGTTGAGGATCTGGACTCTATCTTAGTAGATCCGTCGTTCTGGGGGGGGATTTGAACAACGCGTCGGATTAAAGACCGACTTAAAGCTTCAAACAATGATGAGAAATCACATCTGGATTCAAAAAAATTAATTGTACAGTTTCCAGTTCTCTGTCCTGATCCTTTCTGGGGAAAAAGAGGTGAAGTAAGTCAGTAATATTTGTAAGAAAAACTTCTTGAGATGTTTCTTGAAGGAGTCAGTAGATCGTCAAACACAGATGTTTCTTGAAGGAGTCAGTAGATCATCAAACACAGATGTTTCTTGAAGGAGTCAGTAGATCATCAAACACACATGTTTCTAGAAGGAGTCAGTAGATCATCAAACACACATGTTTCTTGAAGGAGTCAGTAGATCATCAAACACAGATGTTTCTTGAAGGAGTCAGTAGATCATCAAACACAGATGTTTCTTGAAGGAGTCAGTAGATCATCAAACACACATGTTTCTTGAAGGAGTCAGTAGATCATCAAACACACATGTTTCTTGAAGGAGTCAGTAGATCATCAAACACACATGTTTCTTGAAGGAGTCAGTAGATCATCAAACACAGATGTTTCTTGAAGGAGTCAGTAGATCATCAAACACACATGTTTCTTGAAGGAGTCAGTAGATCATCAAACACAGATGTTTCTTGAAGGAGTCAGTAGATCATCAAACACACATGTTTCTTGAAGGAGTCAGTAGTTCATCAAACACACATGTTTCTTGAAGGAGTCAGTAGATCATCAAACACACATGTTTCTTGAAGGAGTCAGTAGATCATCAAACACAGACGTTTCTTGAAGGAGTCAGTAGATCATCAAACACACATGTTTCTTGAAGGAGTCAGTAGATCATCAAACACAGATGTTTCTTGAAGGAGTCAGTAGATCATCAAACACGTAAGTCTGGATCAGATCACTGATGGAAGGTCTGACCATGAATAGATCTGAAAGTAAGAACCAGAATTTTAAAATGATCCTGAAAGAAACTGGCAGCCAGTGAAGAGTTTGAAGGAGAAATGTGAGTTCTTCTACTAGAGCAGCCAGTGAAGAGTTTGAAGGAGAAATGTGAGTTCTTCTACTAGAGCGGCCAGTGAAGAGTTTGAAGGAGAAATGTGAGTTATTCTACTAGAGCAGCCAGTGAAGAGTTTAAAGGAGAAATGTGAGTTCTTCTACTAGAGCAGTCAGTGAAGAGTTTGAAGGAGAAATGTGAGTTCTTCTACTAGAGCAGCTCAGAATTCTCACTGCGGAGTTTTGTATGAACTGCAGGCGAGACACATCCTTCTTGTTTAGACACTAAATATACTGTAACAATAGTGTAAACGACACAAACGCATTATAAGATCCAGATCATGTTGTGACAACATTTAAGTTTAGAGATGTTTCTCAGTTGAAACAGTTTTCTGCAGTGTTGAACTAGAGACATGTCTTTTTCAAACACAACACCAGGTTTCTCAGTTTGACAGACTTAAGTCACCCAAGAACTGACTCAACCCTGGAACCTCATCCTCAGGAGCATGTGACCCTGGTCTAGAAAGGCGCTATATAAATAGAGATTATTATTATTATTATTATTATTATAAGCAGAGTTTCAGATTTTTCAAATTGAACTGTGTTCAAAGGATGATGTCATCATCATGATGGACAGTAGTTTGTTTATATGTTTTATTACACTTAAGGTCAGAGGTGGTTCCTGGCACAGACATCTATTTATTCATCCATCCATCCATCTTTTCCTTCATCTTTTATTAATATGTATATATATATTTATTTATTACAGGTTTCTGTATTAGTCTTTAGACCGTCATTTTACTTTTATTCTATTTAATACGTTTTATATCAATTTTCGATTCATAAATGAAAAGTTTAATATTTGGGATTCATTTTTAAAATGTATATTTGTGAATACGATATTTTCTCATTTAAAATTAAGAGTAACTTTATAATAACCATTGATAAAAAAAAACGTAATTTTGGAATACAAAAATAAAATGTATATTTGATAAAATCATGGTTTCTATTGTATTCCAATATGATGTTCACTTTCTACTATTAAAAAAAACATTATTTTTATTCGAGCATTTTCTTCTTATTTTCATCTGCGAGGAGAGTTTTGGCGATGCGGCCTGATGACGTCAGCTGGTCGCCAACCAATCAGCGAGCTCCATCCTCCTCCGTCACAGCTCGTGTTTTGTGGAGCAGCTTCAGCACCAGAACCAGAGGCGGTCCAGGATGGGGGAGCACCGGCCCAGGATGTGAAGCTGGAGGGCCTGATGGGGTGTGGCGGGAGCCGGGCGGACGCGATCATCGAGCCTCGCTACCATGAGAGCTGGACCCGCGAGACCGAGTCGACGTGGCTCACCAACACCGACGTGGAGGCGCCTGTGTCGGTGGCCAACAGTAGGAGCCGCGGTGGTGCGTTCAGGGTCGCGGGTGTGTGTGTGACGAGCGTGTGTGTGTGTGTGTGTGTGTGAAGGTAAAGCTGTGGAGGCCGGGCTGAGGGAGAAGAGGATGGTCAACACCGGGACCCAGTGCGGGAAACAGGCCCTGAACACGTCCAGCCATCAGAGGAGGAACCGACGGTCCCCGAGTGACGTGAGTGACCCCCGCATGCTGACGTCACATCCGGAGGTCATGAATAACTTTCACTTGCAAACGACAATTGGATTTGATTTGAGAAAAAAAATTCAATAAAACTAACTAATTGACTATTTTTAAGATTTAAGTTATTTTCTTTTTTAATAATTCAAACATTTCTAGATTGAAAGATTGAATTTAACAAGTTTAATTGCAACACAAAAATATTTAAATGCAGTCAACTGTATCCTCTCGTCCTCAGTCATCATTCTTCCTTTAGCTGTGGAGGACGTAATGACTGCTGCCATCTAGAGGCCGGAGGTTTTATTGCAACACACAAATATACAAACGCTGTCAACTGTATCCTCTCGTCCTCAGTCATCATTCTTCCTTTAGCTGTGGAGGTTGTAACGACTGCTGCCATCTAGAGGCCGGAGGTTTTATTGCAACACACAAACATACAAACGCTGTCAACTGTATCCTCTCGTCCTCAGTCATCATTCTTCCTTTAGCTGTGGAGGACGTAACGACTGCTGCCATCTAGAGGCCGGAGGTTTTATTGCAACACACAAATATGCAAACGCTGTCAACTGTATCCTCTCGTCCTCAGTCATCATTCTCCCTTTAGCTGTGGCGGACGTAACGACTGCCACCATCTAGAGGCCGAAGGTTTAATTGCAACACACGAACATACAAATACAGTCAACTGTATCCTCTCGTCCTCAGTCATCTTTCTTCCTTTAGCTGTGGAGGACGTAACGACTGCTGCCATCTAGAGGCCGGAGGTTTAATTGCAACACAAACATGAACGCTGTGATGTTAATTGTAAATAAAAAAATGAATTATTGTATTGAAATAAAACCATAAAATAACTTTGACTAAATGAAACTATAGTTAAGTCAGCGATCATGTCTTACACGCTTGATAGATCAACGTCTCTTCAGTTCCATGTCTTTTCTCTTGTGTCGTTCTTCTTCTGACGTGTGTTTCCTGCAGCAAACTGCTCTGGAGTCCAAGAGAAGGACGTCCAAGGAGGTCCTGTCTCCGCCTCAGGACGGCGTCTCCGTGGCCCTCAGTGCGGAGGTTGAACACGGGAGTCCTGGAGGCCAGAGATGAGCTCAGTGGACGGAGACGCCTGAGTGACCCGCGACCTCAGAGTGACCCGCGACCTCAGAGTGACCTCAGCATGAGTCTCCGTCCAAAGATCCCCCAGATGCTGCAGAAACCTCTCGCCATCGCACGCGTGACGAGGAGCCCAGTCTGGCTCGCCGCCGCGATGTCGCCACGCTTGCGGCTCAGGGACGTGACTGACCACGCGTGTGCGACTGACCACGCGTGTGCGTCGACTGACCACACATGTGCGACTGACCACACGCGTGT
Organism: Callionymus lyra; assembly: GCF_982586985.1. NCBI lineage: Eukaryota > Metazoa > Chordata > Actinopteri > Syngnathiformes > Callionymidae > Callionymus > Callionymus lyra. The sequence goes on along the minus strand of NC_141820.1, from coordinate 4,999,920 downwards.
GCGACTGACCACACGCGTGTGCGACTGACCCGCACATCCGACGAAGAACCCGTTCTTTGTGCGACTCAAATCCTGACGACATGTCGGGGAAGAATGTAAACGCAACACTGTCCTTAGAGAGTCTTGACCTTTGACCTCACAGGAATGATCCAAACCTTTATCAGAGACACGGACGGTTAAAAACAATATATTTATAGTCAGTCATCAGAGGTTGTGGGAAATAAATAAATCAATAGTTTGAAAACTAGTTTATTTTAGAATCAATTCAGGCTCAGAAACTCATATGTTTGTATCACAATATTGAATTAATTCAACATTTCAAAGGTTGAAACTTTGACTTTCTTAATCTTATTTTTTAATAACTTAATTAAATAATTTATATAATAAAATATGGAATGAGTTTTTAAACAATATTTCGATTAAAACATTAAAAAAATAAATGTTCTAAATTCCATATTACTTCATTTCTAGCCTTTTAAATTCTATGTAATAGATGCCGCGACATTATTACAGCAGCATATTTATATTGAATTACTATTAATAATATTATAATTACGTTCCCAAACAAACCTTTTTAATATAGTAATTATTGAATTAAATTCTTACAAAAACAATTAAAAATAAACACCGTAATAGTGACACAAAGTCGTACACGATCACATTGTTTTGAGTTTAAATGTTCATTTTAAACAAAGTTTTTTACGATGATTAATTTGAAATAATTCAGGCGAGGAATCGACGACGTGTCGCGAACACTGTGAGCCATAAAGCGTTGGATTAAATGATTTAATCTGGATTATTTCCCTCCTGACTCAGAGTTTCAAGTGTTGCCTTTACATCCGGGGTCACGTGTTTACCCAAATAACGTTTCTTACAAACCGGAAGTGCTGTTTCCACACTCGAGAGATGAATGAAAGACAGAGACGCCCGCATGTGCCTAGAACTCTTCCTGGTGTTGAACCTTCAACCTCTCCTTCATGTTGACATGCATGGTGACGTCACTGACACGTATCAGATGTACAGTACGAGCGGTGACCGGCAGGGGGAGCCCTCGGCGAGGATTGGTTCTTGTGCCACTAGTTTTGAGTCGTTTGTGTGATTGATGGACGTTTGAAACAGCTGATCTATATTCTACATTTATTTGTCTTTGTAATAAAATTGTTTAAGATTCTAATCACGTGATGAACGAGTCGTTTTTATCGAGAGATCGCCAACAACATGGATACACGTTGTCTTTAATAAAACTATCGTTTCACATTCATGTCACCTTGTTTTGGAATAAAAATGACAAAAATATAATAAATGACATTAATTCTAATTTACTATCAGAATCAGAATCTTTTATTGCGAGTTTTGTAAACACAATATCGGATTTTTTGTGGTGTCATTACAGAAAAAATAAGATAACACACAATAGAAGAAAAATAAAAACATAAATATAACACTGTATTTTTTAATATATTTTAATTAGAATTATACAATAATACGAAGATACTGTATTATTTTGAAACCCTCGTACACTGAGCCGGATGTTAAAATCAAGACAAATGTTTCATCGTAATTTATGTTTTTAAAGAATTAGCAAATATTTCTCACATTTGAGAAATGTGAACACAAAATTATAAATGAAACCTAAATCAAAATATTAAATGTTAATAAATTGAGAAATCTCAATCTAAATGGTCAATTTAAATGTTGACTCCCAATAATAAATCTGAATGTTAAATGTAGATCTAAATATAAATGTTTAAACTTCATAATAAATCAAAATCTTAAATCTAACAATTAAGTCAAAATCAAAATCTTAAATCTTATTTATTCATCGAATTCCCAAAAGTCAAACAGTCGTTGTTCAAACATTGTTTTAAAAACCTCTAAGAACCAAGAGGACATTAACAGTTAAATGACGAGAGAATAGATTTAATAAAGTTTATTTTATTTTATTTCTACTACGTTGAAACGTCAACAAACAGAACCGGGCGGGCGCTAGGACCGCGCGGGCGCCCTGCGGCGGGAGCCTCCTCTGTGGTGCGTTCACTGCAGGTAAGTCAAGTCAGACTCGCAGTGAAACGTCACAAACCACGGACCGTCGCGCGCCTCTGGGGTCTGTTGTTATTATGTGAGGATGTCTGAGCTCCAGGGCACCGACGGAGACACGAGCTCGACGGTGGCGGATCTGAGCCTGGACCAGATCCTGGGTCTGTTCAAGCAGCCCTGCAACGAGGAGCAAGCCTGGGCCGTCTGTTACCAGAGCTGCCTGGCTCTGACCCGGACCCCCGGCCGGCGCATCGAGGGGCCCCAGGAAGTCAGGATCCGCAGAGATGGAACCGTGTACCTGGACTTTCAAGACCAGACGGGTGAGAACACGAATGATGCTGCTGACGAACACACCGTTCCCTCACAGAGGAATATATACTTCGTTCCCTCACAGAGGAATATATACTTCGTTCCCTCACTGACAACGGTTTTCTTTCACAGAGGACTATATACTTCGTTCCCTCATAGACGACCATATACTTCGTTCCCTCACAGATGATGATATACTTCGTTCCCTCACTGATGATGATATACTTCGTTCCCTCATAGACGACGATATACTTCGTTCCCTCACAGATGATGATATTCTTTCACAGATGACTATATGCTTTGTTCCCTCACAGATGACTATATACTTTGTTCCCTCACAGACAACGATATTCTTTCATAAATTACTATATACTTCGTTCCCTCACAGACAACGATTTTCTTTCACAGAGGACTATATACTTTGTTCCCTCACAGATGACTATATACTTTGTTCCCTCACAGACAACGATATTCTTTCACAAATGACTATATGCTTTGTTCCCTCACACACAACGATTTTCTTTCACAGAGGACTATATACTTTGTTCCCTCACAGACAACGATATTCTTTCACAGATGACTATATACTTTGTTCCCTCACAACGATTTTCTTTCACAGATGACTATATACTTTGTTCCCTCACAACGATTTTCTTTCACAGATGACTATATACTTTGTTCCCTCACAACGATTTTCTTTCACAGATGACTATATTCTTTGTTCCCTCACAACGATTTTCTTTCACAGATGACTATATACTTTGTTCCCTCAAAGACGACGATATACTTTGTTCCCGCAGTACTTGACTCTGGTGTTGTAATAGTGTAGTACCAAGGATATATGTGTAGTATTGTCCAGTACTTGACTCTGGTGTTGTGATAGTGTAGTAACAAGTATATATGTGTAGTATTGTCCAGTACTTGACTCTGGTGTTGTGATAGTGTAGTAACAAGTATATATGTGTAGTATTGTCCAGTACTTGACTCTGGTGTTGTGATAGTGTAGTAACAAGTATATATGTGTAGTATTGTCAAGTACTTGACTATGGTGTTGTGATAGTGTAGTAACAAGTATATATGTGTTGTATTGTCCAGTACTTGACTCTGGTGTTGTGATAGTGTAGTAACAAGTATATATGTGTAGTATTGTCAAGTACTTGACTATGGTGTTGTGATAGTGTAGTAACAAGTATATATGTGTAGTATTGTCCAGTACTTGACTCTGGTGTTGTGATAGTGTAGTAACAAGTATATATGTGTAGTATTGTCCAGTACTTGACTCTGGTGTTGGGATAGTGTAGTAACAAGTATATATGTGTAGTATTGTTGAGTACTTGACTCTGGTGTTGTGATAGTGTAGTAACAAGTATATATGTGTAGTATTGTCCAGTACTTGACTCTGGTGTTGTGATATCGTTGTCTGTGAGGGAACAAAGTAGCTCGTCGTCAGTGGTTTTCTATCTTGAATCAAGATATTAATTATTTTTCTTGATCTAAGTCAGTTCTTCAGTTGTTTTGATGATGTCATGATCGTCTCTGCGTTTGCTTTACCGGCGTGTTTTGTGAATGTACATGTGTGTACATGTGTGTACTTGTGTGTACTTGTGTGTACCCGTCACGTCAGCAGGCGTGTCAGCAAATCACTTGTGTGTACATACAACACTCGTGTCGTCACGTACTGATGTGTGTAATGTGTCGTTGCAGACGAACACAAGTCACCGGCCGCCGTGTCCGAGGTGAGTTCCTGCCGAGGCTTCATCCTGGACCCCAGGACCGGTTCTGCTGGTTCTGACTTTAATGATGGGAGTTCCTTGTGAGCCGCTGACTCGCCTCATACTGGCATCACAACAATGACACACACATGACTCGATCGACTGGATTTCAAACTTTTACTTTGATATAAAACATGAACCCAGTGCCTTATATATATATATATATATATATATCAATTATTGATTAATATTTATATATACTGTATATTTACGTCTCTGATGTAGAATAAACAATGACTTGTTCTAATGTATTTCCTGATGACAGATTCTTACCGAGCAGAACATAAACTAAAAAACTGATTTTACTAACAGTTGAACTTTTAAACCTGAATCTTCATAGTTTTGTTTCAAAATGTGTAAATAATAATCGATACACAAACACCTCGATCGATACACAAACATCTCAAGAATACACAAACATCTCGATCGATACACAAACATCTCGATCGTTACACAAACATCTCAATCGTTACACAAACATCTCCATCGATACACAAACATCTCGATCGTTACACAAACATCTCCATCGATACACAAACATCTCCATCGATACACAAACATCTCCATCGATACACAAACATCTCCATCGATACACAAACATCTCCAACGATACACAAACATCTCGATCGTTACACAAACATCTCGATCGTTACACAAACATCTCCATCGATACACAAACATCTCCATCGATACACAAACATCTCGATCGTTACACAAACATCTCGATCGTTACACAAACATCTCCATCGATACACAAACATCTCCATCGATACACAAACATCTCCATCGATACACAAACATCTCCATCGATACACAAACATCTCGATCGTTACACAAACATCTCCATCGATACACAAACATCTCCATCGATACACAAACATCTCCATCGATACACAAACATCTCCATCGTTACACAAACATCTCGATCGTTACACAAACATCTCCATCGTTACACAAACATCTCGATCGTTACACAAACATCTCCATCGATACACAAACATCTCCATCGATACACAAACATCTCCATCGATACACAAACATCTCCATCGATACACAAACATCTCCATCGATACACAAACATCTCCATCGATACACAAACATCTCCATCGATACACAAACATCTCCATCGATACACAAACATCTCCATCGTTACACAAACATCTCCATCAATACACAAACATCTCCATCGATACACAAACATCTCCATCGATACACAAACATCTCCATCGATACACAAACATCTCCATCGATACACAAACATCTCCATCGATACACAAACATCTCCATCGATACACAAACTTCTCGATCGATACACAAACTTCTCGATCGATACACAAACATCTCCATCGATACACAAACTTCTCCATCGATACACAAACTTCTCCATCGATACACAAACATCTCCATCGATACACAAACATCTCCATCCATACACAAACATCTCCATCGATACACAAACTTCTCCATCGATACACAAACATCTCCATCGATACACAAACATCTCCATCGATACACAAACATCTCCATCGATACACAAACATCTCCATCGATACACAAACTTCTCCATCGATACACAAACATCTCCATCGATACACAAACTTCTCCATCGATACACAAACTTCTCCATCGATACACAAACATCTCCATCGATACACAAACATCTCCATCGATACACAAACTTCTCCATCGATACACAAACATCTCCATCGATACACAAACATCTCCATCGATACACAAACATCTCCATCGATACACAAACATCTCCATCGATACACAAACATCTCAATCGATACACAAACTTCTCCATCGATACACAAACATCTCCATCGATACACAAACTTCTCCATCGATACACAAACATCTCCATCGATACACAAACATCTCCATCGATACACAAACTTCTCCATCGATACACAAACATCTCCATCGATACACAAACTTCTCCATCGATACACAAACATCTCCATCGATACACAAACTTCTCCATCGATACACAAACATCTCCATCGATACACAAACTTCTCCATCGATACACAAACATCTCCATCGATACACAAACATCTCCATCGATACACAAACATCTCCATCGATACACAAACTTCTCCATCGATACACAAACATCTCCATCGATACACAAACATCTCCATCGATACACAAACTTCTCCATCGATACACAAACATCTCCATCGATACACAAACTTCTCCATCGATACAAAAACTTCTCCATCGATACACAAACATCTCCATCGATACACAAACATCTCCATCGATACACAAACATCTCCATCGATACACAAACTTCTCCATCGATACACAAACTTCTCCATCGTTACACAAACATCTCCATCGATACACAAACATCTCCATCGATACACAAACATCTCCATCGATACACAAACTTCTCCATCGATACACAAACATCTCCATCGATACACAAACTTCTCCATCGATACACAAACTTCTCCATCGTATTTATTCATTTCTTGTCTGGAAGATTAATTATTGCGTTTGTTGTGTTTGTTTACTTCAGATTTGAGGTTTTACTTAATATAGTTGAGATACTTAGAGGTTAAGAATCGAACTTAACGCTTTGACTTAAACAAAGAAAAGGCATCAGATCTGGTTTAAAGACGTGAGAAAGAAAAACAACAAAGTACATCTTACATGTGCGTTTCAACTCTTTCTGAAGCACAGGGCTGTTAGTTCGCTGTTACATCTTTGCACTGCAGTGATGCAGTTACTATAAAAGAATAAATATATTCGCTCGTATCAGCTTCTCTAGAACTTATCAAGGTATCAGCAGAACCGTGTATAAGTAGGTCAGTTCAGGGTCGATACGATTCTGACATTTTCGGTACAGATACCCAGGAATATATTCAGTACTCGCTTCCATTTTTAATACCACAACAATATAAAAAAACGTCCTCAAATTCAAAAGAAATATATTTATTATTAGATATTTATAATAAACTGTCTTAAAAAAGAAGTTTCAGATGTGAGTTAGTGCAGAAATAAATAAAATAAGACGCTTTCGATACTATCTTGGATACAACCGTTTAGTATCAGTACTTTTTCGAGTACTTCAAAGTCACTTTATATCGACCCAACATCACCTTAGATGACGCTCATGTTTAAGATAAGATAAGAGACGTCGTTGGTTCTCTTTGACTGAACACATTTCAATGATAATGATTTGAGTTAAAATATAACAATCGTTACTTTGTTTGTTTTAGTTTGACCTTGACGTCCTTAATCCACGATAAATTCACTTTTCACTTCCATTTTGACTGCAGTCGTCACGTGTTCAGATCCTTGTGTTGATAAAGTGCTCGATTCTGGTTAAAACTCCACTGATCATCTTAAAAACACCTACAACTGATCGACTCGTTGATGACGTTCCTTTTCTTTTTTAATCATTGAATACATTTATTTTCAATATTTAAAAAATGAGTAAATGAATATTTTAAACTTCATGTTTCCAATAATATACCAACATATATATAGAAGATAAAAGGCCATAGAAAATTAACTTAGAAAATGTATTTATTGCAGTTGGAATATCAAACTCTATGTGTAAAAAATTGCTAAAAAAAAAGAAACTGTCAGTATTTCGACATAGAAACTACATTATTATAATATATATTAGTATTATGTTAATATATGATTCTTGTTTTGGTCATAATGAAGTATTTGAACCTTTAACTCACTTTCTTTAAAGCAACATTTATTCACTTTAGTCTCCAACTCTTTGTGTTGTTCCAGTGATGCATGTTTGTGTTGATCTGACCGTCATGTTTGTGTTGATCTGACCGTCATGTTTGTGTTAATCTGACCGTCATGTTTGTGTTGATCTGACCGCCATGTTTGTGTTGATCTGACCGTCATGTTTGTGTTGATCTGACCGTCATGTTTGTGTTGATCTGACCGCCATGTTTGTGTTGATCTGACCGTCATGTTTGTGTTGATCTGACCGTCATGTTTGTGTTGATCTGACCGTCATGTTTGTGTTGATCTGACCGTCATGTTTGTGTTGAGTTTGTGTTGATCTGACCGTCATGTTTGTGTTGTTCTGACCGTCATGTTTGTGTTGATCTGACCGTCATGTTTGTGTTGATCTGACCGTCATGTTTGTGTTGAGTTTGTGTTGATCTGACCGTCATGTTTGTGTTGAGTTTGTGTTGATCTGACCGTCATGTTTGTGTTGTTCTGACCGTCATGTTTGTGTTGTTCTGACCGTCATGTTTGTGTTGTTCTGACCGTCATGTTTGTGTTGTTCTGACCGTCATGTTTGTGTTGATCCGACCGCCATGTTTGTGTTGATCTGACCGTCATGTTTGTGTTGATCTGACCGTCATGTTTGTGTTGATCTGACCGTCATGTTTGTGTTGATCTGACCGTCATGTTTGTGTTGATCTGACCGTCATGTTTGTGTTGATCTGACCGTCATGTTTGTGTTGAGTTTGTGTTGATCTGACCGTCATGTTTGTGTTGATCTGACCGTCATGTTTGTGTTGATCCGACCGCCATGTTTGTGTTGATCTGACCGTCATGTTTGTGTTGTTCTGACCGTCATGTTTGTGTTGATCCGACCGCCATGTTTGTGTTGATCTGACCGTCATGTTTGTGTTGATCTGACCGCCATGTTTGTGTTGATCTGACCGTCATGTTTGTATTGATCTGACCGTCATGTTTGTGTTGAGTTTGTGTTGATCTGACCGTCATGTTTGTGTTGATCTGACCGTCATGTTTGTGTTGATCTGGCCGTCATGTTTGTGTTGAGTTTGTGTTGATCTGACCGTCATGTGTGTGTTGATCTGACCGTCATGTGTGTGTTGATCTGACCGTCATGTTTGTGTTGATCTGACCGTCATGTTTGTGTTGATCTGACCGTCATGTTTGTGTTGATCCGACCGTCATGTTTGTGTTGATCTGACCGCCATGTTTGTGTTGATCTGACCGTCATGTGTGTGTTGATCTGACCGTCATGTTTGTGTTGATCTGACCGTCATGTTTGTGTTGATCTGACCGTCATGTTTGTGTTGATCTGACCATCATGTTTGTGTTGATCTGACCGTCATGTTTGTGTTGATCTGACCCCAGAGTTTGTGTCTCAGATGCTAATCATTCCTCGAACTTGTTCCACTAATGCTTGATGTTCCCGTCGAGTCCAACACCACGACTTCAATTTAGTTCACGTGAGAGAAGATGCTTGAACCGAAAAACCTTTTCTTTCTTCTTCATCACTTCTTCTTTCTCTGCATCGTTGTTAGGATTTATGATCGTACTGTAGTATTACTACTGCACTAAAGTACCTTCCATTTCCTAGACCGTAGTTCATGGTCTCAACGTCAGTTGCAGATAAAAACATCTAAAATCGGCACGACCTGCACAAACCAAAAGTTGAGCTAGTTTATAGTTTATGGTCCTACAATTTTTATTCATATACAGTGTGTGACAGAAATATAGGGACACCTAGAGCGTAAATGTATGTTTTTATCGTTACATTCTATATATTCTCTTGTTATATTCTACAAAAATATCCACATTTTAGGGCCGAAATCTTCCAAACCAATTTGGACCATTTATTTCCTCACATTGTCCTTCTGTAATTTAGTTTTTGTGTGTATTTCTGGAAAACAACACATTTTTTTTAAGTTTTAGCCACTTCTGCTTCTGATACCAACTGACCCGTCAGATCATAGTCATGTGACCCTCACAGGAAACAGTGTGGTGACCCCGGTTCTGTACATGTTTGTTCAGTTCATCAACTTGACTTAGTTAGTTTAGTAAACATGAGCCAAAGATTATGTGTCAAGAGTGTTTTATGACGCAAGCGAAAATAAATCTTTCAGACATTAATAATCAAAACAGATCTAGATAGATAAAACTTTATTGATCCCTCTGGAGGAATCGGAATCGGAATCTATTCCTTCAGGAAGTCCCAGACCAATATATTAATGGACCCATTAACAGTAAAACACGGATGAAGATGGTTCTTCATTATAGAATACATGAGATATTATTGAATAATTACTGTTGATGGATGGATGGATGTAGAGAGGGGTAAATGGATGGATGGATGGTTGAAAAGATGGATATAGATGGATGGATGGATGGATGAATAGATGGATGGATGGATGGATGAATATAGATGGATGGATGGATGCATGGATCGATGATGGATGGATGGATGGATGGATGGATCACAGCAGAAGATAGTTTCATAAAACAAGAACAAAGTGCAAAGGATGACAAAGTGCAAAAATAAAGAACATAAATCAACAGTAAATAAGTCCACAGGACAGGTTTAAAAAGATTGAGGTGAGAGTAGAAACGGATTCTTGTTATTGAGCAAGGCAGCATTCGTGCCCTCGCTTCATATCTGACTGTTGATCTCACGTTCTCTGCTAACTTTCTTCTTTTAGCTGCATTTCTAAAGAAAATGATTCATTCTTGAGGAATAAGGAACTTGTCGTCGTTTTTCTCGTCACGTCATCAGTTTTCACGCTCAGACCTGATGTCAGTCTCTTATGTAACCTGCAGCCTTTGTGAGCCTCACAGGCCGCCGTAGATTCTCTTTCCCAGGCATGTATGAGTTCATCCTCCTGCACAAACCTCTCTTTCTTCCCTCCTTCTCTCGCTCACTGCGGCAGTTGTCGGTTCAGATCCCAGAGTCCACGACTGGTTTTGTGTACATTTATGTCTTGACTTGTTTTTCTTTAACTGAGGAGAATTGTTGTCGTTTGACATTCTTTCAATGTTTTATTATTTTTAGATTCTACTCTCGACTTAAATAATAGATTTGAGAAGAAAACGAGTTTATCTTTTTCACTTTGACTTGTTTCTTGAGTCTTGAGGTGAAGACATAATGTGTTATTTGTGTTTATTGTCTGTGATTTAAACATCATTTATTTTCTCATCCTAACTTTAACTCTTCACCACAAAATTATTTATAAAACATTTGAGAAATACTTTTAAATTTAAAATAAATCTCTGTATTTCTGAACATTCATTCAATTGTGTTTTTCTTTCACTTTGCGGAAGGTTTAATTGCAACACAGAAATATACAAATACAGTCAACTGTATCCTCTCGTCCTCAGTCATCATTCTCACTTTAGCTGTGGGGGACGTAATGACTGCTGCCATCTAGAGGCCAGAAGTTCAATTGCAACACAAAAATGAACAAACGAGGTGAATATTTACATGTTAATTGTAAATATAAAATATATTAGTTCATTTTACACACATTTAATTTTATATAAATCAACCAAAAATATATACGATCAAAATGAAAAAAATGAAGACGATTCTGAAAAAGAATGGATAAAGTTCTGTTAAATATTTCGAAATTGACAATTTGCAAATTGACTCTAAATATACGTTCAGCTTGACTCGCTGTAACATCCTCGGACGGGATTAAATATAGTGTTTCCGAGACGTCGGAGATTGTGTAACGGTTGTCATTATACTACGTGCACTACGTGTTTTTTAAGTGCGACTTTGCATCATGTTTTCAAAACAAAATGAAAGCTCGTGTGGACATGCGTCTCAGTAAAGTCACGTGACTCGTTTACGTCGTGATCCAATCATCGTCCAATAACATCCAGAGATTCTACGTCAACTTTCTCATGGAAAGTCCAAATGTTACGGAAGTCGTTCAATTATAACTTTTCAATCTTGCTTTTCTCGTGCAGGTGATCGGCTGCTTCTGCCCGAAACGTCATGAAGTCACGCTGGATTATTTGAGATTATTTCAGACGGTGATTCTGCAGAGAAAGATGAATTAGATTAAGATTTAATCCTCGTCTGTTCCTGCAAAACAATGGGATTATTTCCTGTGGTTGATATATTCTCGTCTCCCTGACAGAAAATCCTATTAATAAATATATATATATATATATATATATACAGAATATACATATTATATTCAACTTGTTTTTTCATGCTCGATGAAACCAAAAATTCAACCAAAAACTTTAGTTCAGACGTCGTCGAAGATGAAAACATTAAATAAATCATGTATATTTTCTCTCATTTTCACTGGTTCACACATTTTTTCCAGTCAAGAGCATCTCATCAGGAAAACAAACTCATTATCAATGATCTTAGTTCAAATTGAATGAATTTATCTACAGTGAAAAGTAGGTGATTAAGTAAGTTAGTTAAGAAAGTAAGAAGTTATTTGTAAAGATGTTTCTTAACCAAGGTCACAAAGAACTTTAACAATACAAAAAAATACACAGTTAAAATATAAACTTTGAAAGATCAATAAACATAAGACAAACACAGGAGTCTCAGAAAATCAGGGAAAAGCTCAAATAAAAATGTCCGGGAAATGTGAGTTCTTCTACTAGAGCAGCCAGTGAAGAGTTTGAAGGAGAAATGTGAGTTCTTCTACTAGAGCAGTCAGTGAAGAGTTTGAAGGAGAAATGTGAGTTCTTCTACTAGAGCAGCCAGTGAAGAGTTTGAAGGAGAAATGTGAGTTCTTCTACTAGAGCAGCCAGTGAAGAGTTTGAAGGAGAAATGTGAGTTCTTCTACTAGAGCAGCCAGTGAAGAGTTTGAAGGAGAAATGTGAGTTCTTCTACTAGAGCAGCCAGTGAAGTGTTTGAAGGAGAAATGTGAGTTCTTCTACTAGAGCAGCCAGTGAAGAGTTTGAAGGAGAAATGTGAGTTCTTCTACTAGAGCAGCCAGTGAAGAGTTTAAAGGAGAAATGTGAGTTCTTCTACTAGAGCAGCCAGTGAAGAGTTTGAAGGAGAAATGTGAGTTCTTCTACTAGAGCAGCCAGTGAAGAGTTTGAAGGAGAAATGTGAGTTCTTCTACTAGAGCAGCCAGTGAAGAGTTTGAAGGAGAAATGTGAGTTCTTCTACTAGAGCAGCCAGTGAAGAGTTTAAAGGAGAAATGTGAGTTCTTCTACTAGAGCAGCCAGTGAAGAGTTTGAAGGAGAAATGTGAGTTCTTCTACTAGAGCGGCCAGTGAAGAGTTTGAAGGAGAAATGTGAGTTCTTCTACTAGAGCAGCCAGTGAAGCGTTTAAAGGAGAAATGTGAGTTCTTCTACTAGAGCAGCCAGTGAAGAGTTTGAAGGAGAAATGTGAGTTCTTCTACTAGAGCGGCCAGTGAAGAGTTTGAAGGAGAAATGTGAGTTCTTCTACTAGAGCAGCCAGTGAAGAGTTTGAAGGAGAAATGTGAGTTCTTCTACTAGAGCAGCCAGTGAAGAGTTTGAAGGAGAAATGTGAGTTCTTCTACTAGAGCAGCCGGTGAAGAGTTTGAAGGAGAAATGTGAGTTCTTCTACTAGAGCAGTCAGTGAAGAGTTTGAAGGAGAAATGTGAGTTCTTCTACTAGAGCAGCCAGTGAAGAGTTTGAAGGAGAAATGTGAGTTCTTCTACTAGAGCGGCCAGTGAAGAGTTTGAAGGAGAAATGTGAGTTCTTCTACTAGAGCAGCCGGTGAAGAGTTTGAAGGAGAAATGTGAGTTCTTCTACTAGAGCAGCCAGTGAAGAGTTTGAAGGAGAAATGCGAGTTCTTCTACTAGAGCAGCCAGTGAAGAGTTTGAAGGAGAAATGTGAGTTCTTCTACTAGAGCAGCCAGTGAAGAGTTTGAAGGAGAAATGTGAGTTCTTCTACTAGAGCAGCCGGTGAAGAGTTTGAAGGAGAAATGTGAGTTCTTCTACTAGAGCAGCCAGTGAAGAGTTTGAAGGAGAAATGTGAGTTATTCTACTAGAGCGGCCAGTGAAGAGTTTGAAGGAGAAATGTGAGTTCTTCTACTAGAGCGGCCAGTGAAGAGTTTGAAGGAGAAATGTGAGTTCTTCTACTAGAGCGGCCAGTGAAGAGTTTGAAGGAGAAATGTGAGTTCTTCTACTAGAGCGGCCAGTGAAGAGTTTGAAGGAGAAATGTGAGTTCTTCTACTAGAGCAGCCAGTGAAGAGTTTGAAGGAGAAATGTGAGTTCTTCTACTAGAGCGGCCAGTGAAGAGTTTGAAGGAGAAATGTGAGTTCTTCTACTAGAGCGGCCAGTGAAGAGTTTGAAGGAGAAATGTGAGTTCTTCTACTAGAGCGGCCAGTGAAGAGTTTGAAGGAGAAATGTGAGTTATTCTACTAGAGCAGCCAGTGAAGAGTTTGAAGGAGAAATGTGAGTTCTTCTACTAGAGCAGCCAGTGAAGAGTTTGAAGGAGAAATGTGAGTTCTTCTACTAGAGCAGCCAGTGAAGAGTTTGAAGGAGAAATGTGAGTTCTTCTACTAGAGCAGCCAGTGAAGAGTTTGAAGGAGAAATGTGAGTTCTTCTACTAGAGCGGCCAGTGAAGAGTTTGAAGGAGAAATGTGAGTTCTTCTACTAGAGCGGCCAGTGAAGAGTTTGAAGGAGAAATGTGAGTTCTTCTACTAGAGCGGCCAGTGAAGAGTTTGAAGGAGAAATGTGAGTTCTTCTACTAGAGCAGCCAGTGAAGAGTTTGAAGCAGAAATGTGAGTTCTTCTACTATCTTGTTTAGACACTAAATAAAGTGTTACTATAGTCCAGACGAGAAGACACAAGTCGGATCTGTACGTCAGGAGTGAAGTCGTTGAGATTCTCCCACGATACTTGCTGAGCTTTGTTGTTCCTGGTGTAACGACTGGTTTCGCCCTCATCATGTGTTTGTTCTCCTCCCTCCTTCAACAATGGAGCTGCTTCTGTACACACTTGAAGTACACATGTTTGATAATATCAACTTTTTCTACTTTCAATATTCAAAACATGTATTTGTGTTATCTCGTGCTGACAGTGAAAAATGTTTGGCTTTAGCTGCGGAGGACGTAACGACTGCTGCCATCTAGAGGCCGGATGTTTAATTGCAACACAGGAATATACAAATGCAGTCAACTGTATCCTCTCGTCCTCAGTCATCATTCTTCCTCTAGCCGTGGAGGACGTAATGACTGCTGCCATCTAGAGGCCGGATGTTTAATTGCAACACAGAAATATACAAATGCAGTCAACTGTATCCTCTCGTCCTCAGTCATCATTCTTCCTCTAGCCGTGGAGGACGTAATGACTGCTGCCATCTAGAGGCCGGATGTTTAATTGCAACACAGAAATATACAAATTCAGTCAACTGTATCCTCTCGTCCTCAGTCATCATTCTTGCTTTAGCTGCGGAGGACGTAACGACTGCTGCCATCTAGAGGCCGGAAGTTTAATTGCAAAACAAAAATATACAAATACAGTCAACTGTATCCTCTCGTCCTCAGTCATCATTCTTGCTTTAGCTGCGGAGGACGTAACGACTGCTGCCATCTAGAGGCCGGAAGTTTAATTGCAACACAAAAATGAACAAATGACGTGAATATTTACATGTGAATTGTAAATATAAAATATATTAGTTAATTTTACACACATTTAATTTAATATAAATCAACCAAAAATATATATGATCAAAATCAAAAAATGAAGACGATTCAGAAAAAAAAAAAGGATAAAGTGCTGTTAAATATTTAGAAAAGTGAAAAAAGATTGATATTGTGTATTAATTAGCTTTTAATTAAACAATTTTCAACTTTAATTAAAAAAATGTTTTGAAAAGAATTGCATTGAAACAGTTTAACCAGATGGAATAAATGAGACACAAGGAGATGACGGTAAAATACTATCATGTTCTGCTGCTCAGGTCATCGACTCTCTGGGCGTCATGATCTACAAGGCGCTGGATTACGGCCTCGGGGACCACGAGGAGCGCGAGCTCAGCGCCCCCCTGGAGCGTCTGATCCAGCTCATGACCAACTCTCAGGACAGCGAGAGCGACGCCTTCCCCGACGAGGGCTACGAAGCCGTGGAGAAGGAGGACGAGGAGGAGGGCGAGGAGGACGAAGAGGAGGGCGAGGGCGAGGAGGACGTGACCCCGGCGTCCAACATGGCCACCAGGAGGCACGTGGACAAGATCCGCGGCTTCAAAGATGTCATCGCGGTGAGTAGCAACAAGCTAACGCACAAATGCTACTTTATTTCCTTCTTTGAACCGTTTATTCAAAGCTGAGAAAACGTATTATTGATACTTTTACGCTTGACAAGTAACCATTACTAACTTAATCCAATAGTTATGACAAGATTTATCTCGTAGAATTCTTCTCTTTCTCGCCAAAATCGACGTCTGACTTTCCCGTAACAATTGATTTTCTTGATGCATCAGCGACGGATCTTCATCGAAACACTTTAAACGTTTGTTCCTGTCATTTCAACTAAAATATGTCGTTTATCTTGTAAACACTCAGGAAGGAACTAAACAATTAGTTTGTTCCTGTTATATAAACGACCAAATGTTATAATCCAACAATTTTCAACTATAATCAAACAATTTTTAACTATAATCAAACAATTTTCAACTATAATCAAACAATTTTCAACTATAATCAAACAATTTTCAACTATAATCAAACAATTTTCAACTGTAATCAAACAATTTTCAACTGTAATCAAATAATTTTCAACTATAATCAAACAATTTTTAACTATAATCAAACAATTTTCAACTATAATCAAACAATTTTCAACTATAATCAAACAATTTTCAACTATAATCAAACAATTTTCAACTATAATCAAACAATTTTCAACTATAATCAAACAATTTCAACTATAATCCAACAATTTTCAACTATAATCAAACAATTTTCAACTATAATCAAACAATTTTCAACTATAATCAAACAATTTTCAACTATAATCAAACAATTTTCAACTATAATCAAACAATTTCAACTATAATCAAACAATTTTCAACTATAATCAAACAATTTCAACTATAATCAAACAATTTTCAACTATAATCAAACAATTTTCAACTATAATCAAACAATTTCAACTATAATCAAACAATTTTCAACTATAATCAAACAATTTCAACTATAATCAAACAATTTCAACTATAATCAAACAATTTTCAACTATAATCAAACAATTTCAACTATAATCAAACAATTTTCAACTATAATCAAACAATTTTCAACTATAATCAAACAATTTTCAACTATAATCAAACAATTTTCAACTATAATCAAACAATTTTAAATTCAATTTTCAAAAACTACAGTTTAAATAAAACTATATAAAATAAATAAACCACCCCCAGCAAAGGGAAACTTCTTGATAACAGGCAGAAACCTCAGGCAGAACCAGACTGAGTGTTGACTGTAATGGAGTAGATTTGAATATAATCCAACATGTCGGTGATGATTATCTCGTGATAAGAGTGTTTAGCAGGACGACAACATTCCAGTCGACCCAACCCTCTGAGTGACGGAGCAACGATGTTGTTCTTCTGGTTCTTCTCTGGAGATCATATAACAGATCGTTTCTCTGGCAGCGTCTGTTCGTGTCTGAGTGTGAATGTGACGAATGACTTCAAATATCAGAGACTCAACGCTAGTTTTACTTCTGTCGCGACTAATCTTTGTCAAATCTACTCTCGGATTCAAGTTTCTTTCACCAGGAACTGAAAAATGTCTCTGTATGCAGATGATGTTTTAATGTTTATCACTGAGTCGACGACATCATCTAACTATAATTAAACTATTTTAAACTATAATCAAACTATTATCAACTATAATCAAACAATTTTCAACTATAATCAAAGAATTTTAAATTATAATCAAAGAATTTTCAACTTTAATCAAACAATTTTCAACTATAATTAAACAATTTTAAATTATAATCAAACAATTTTCAACTAAAATCAAACAATTTTCAACTATAATCAAACAATTTTCAACTATAATCAAACAATTTTCAACTATAATCCAACAATTTTCAACTATAATCAAACCATTTTCAACTATAATCAAACAATTTTCATCTAAAATCAAACAATTTTCATCTAAAATCAAACAATTTTCATCTATAATCAAACAATTTTCATCTAAAATCAAACAATTTTCATCTAAAATCAAACAATTTTCATCTAAAATCAAACAATTTTCATCTATAATCAAACAATTTTCAACTGTAATCAAACCATTTTCAACTATAATCAAACAATTTTCAACTATAATCAAACAATTTTCAACTATAATCAAACAATTTTCAACTATAATTAAACAATTTTAAATTATAATCAAACAATTTTCAACTAAAATCAAACAATTTTCAACTATAATCAAACCATTTTCAACTATAATCAAACAATTTTCATCTAAAATCAAACAATTTTCATCTAAAATCAAACAATTTTCATCTATAATCAAACAATTTTCATCTAAAATCAAACAATTTTCATCTAAAATCAAACAATTTTCATCTAAAATCAAACAATTTTCATCTATAATCAAACAATTTTCAACTGTAATCAAACCATTTTCAACTATAATCAAACAATTTTCATCTAAAATCAAACAATTTTCATCTAAAATCAAACAATTTTCATCTATAATCAAACAATTTTCAACTATAATCAAACCATTTTCAACTATAATCAAACAATTTTCATCTAAAATCAAACAATTTTCATCTAAAATCAAACAATTTTCATCTATAATCAAACAATTTTCATCTAAAATCAAACAATTTTCATCTAAAATCAAACAATTTTCATCTAAACTCAAACAATTTTCATCTAAAATCCAACAATTTTCAACTAAAGTCAAACAATTTTCATCTAAAATCAATTAATTTTCAACTATAATCAAAATCAGTTCTTTGACAAAATACTTCAAACAAAAAGTTTTCCTTCAGAACATTTGAACACGGTTTCAAACACAAATAAACACAAATAAACACAAACATCAAACCCTCCACAGCTGTGTTCTTCTCACCTGCTCCACCCGTCAGACGCCCGTTGTCACTACCAGGCTGTGTGTCGAGCGCTTGTTGCTGAGTCTCTGGAGCTGCAGACCTTCCTGGAGAACATCTCTGCTGCCAAGGAGGTCAGTGTTGCATCATGGGTAGTTGCTGGTTTTAATGACTTGTGAGGAGAAACTAGTAGTCAAAGAAAATTAGTTTCAACATCTGTGGATTGAATCATGTTTTCATGCTCGACTAGTTTCAACATCTGTGGATTGAATCATGTTTTCATGCTCGACTAGTTTCAACATCTGTGGATTGAATCATGTTTTCATGCTCGACTAGTTTCAACATCTGTGGATTGAATCATGTTTTCATGCTCGACTAGTTTCAACATCTGTGGATTGAATCATGTTTTCATGCTCGACTAGTTTCAACATCTGTGGATTGAATCATGTTTTCATGCTCGACTAGTTTCAACATCTGTGGATTGAATCATGTTTTCATGCTCGACTAGTTTCAACATCTGTTGATTGAATCATGTTTTCATGCTCGACTAGTTTCAACATCTGTGGATTGAATCATGTTTTCATGCTCGACTAGTTTCAACATCTGTTGATTGAATCATGTTTTCATGCTCGACTAGTTTCAACATCTGTTGATTGAATCATGTTTTCATGCTCGACTAGTTTCAACATCTGTTGATTGAATCATGTTTTCATGCTCGACTAGTTTCAACATATGTGGATTGAATCATGTTTTCATGCTCGACTAGTTTCAACATCTGTTGATTGAATCATGTTTTCATGCTCGACTAGTTTCAACATCTGTGGATTGAATCATGTTTTCATGCTCGACTAGTTTCAACATCTGTGGATTGAATCATGTTTTCATGCTCGACTAGTTTCAACATCTGTTGATTGAATCATGTTTTCATGCTCGACTAGTTTCAACATCTGTTGATTGAATCATGTTTTCATGCTCGACTAGTTTCAACATCTGTGGATTGAATCATGTTTTCATGCTCGACTAGTTTCAACATCTGTGGATTGAATCATGTTTTCATGCTCGACTAGTTTCAACATCTGTGGATTGAATCATGTTTTCATGCTCGACTAGTTTCAACATCTGTTGATTGAATCATGTTTTCATGCTCGACTAGTTTCAACATCTGTGGATTGAATCATGTTTTCATGCTCGACTAGTTTCAACATCTGTGGATTGAATCATGTTTTCATGCTCGACTAGTTTCAACATCTGTGGATTGAATCATGTTTTCATGCTCGACTAGTTTCAACATCTGTGGATTGAATCATGTTTTCATGCTCGACTAGTTTCAACATCTGTTGATTGAATCATGTTTTCATGCTCGACTAGTTTCAACATCTGTGGATTGAATCATGTTTTCATGCTCGACTAGTTTCAACATCTGTGGATTGAATCATGTTTTCATGCTCGACTAGTTTCAACATCTGTTGATTGAATCATGTTTTCATGCTCGACTAGTTTCAACATCTGTGGATTGAATCATGTTTTCATGCTCGACTAGTTTCAACATCTGTGGATTGAATCATGTTTTCATGCTCGACTAGTTTCAACATCTGTGGATTGAATCATGTTTTCATGCTCGACTAGTTTCAACATCTGTGGATTGAATCATGTTTTCATGCTCGACTAGTTTCAACATCTGTGGATTGAATCATGTTTTCATGCTCGACTAGTTTCAACATCTGTTGATTGAATCATGTTTTCATGCTCGACTAGTTTCAACATCTGTGGATTGAATCATGTTTTCATGCTCGACTAGTTTCAACATCTGTGGATTGAATCATGTTTTCATGCTCGACTAGTTTCAACATCTGTGGATTGAATCATGTTTTCATGCTCGACTAGTTTCAACATCTGTGGATTGAATCATGTTTTCATGCTCGACTAGTTTCAACATCTGTGGATTGAATCATGTTTTCATGCTCGACTAGTTTCAACATCTGTGGATTGAATCATGTTTTCATGCTCGACTAGTTTCAACATCTGTGGATTGAATCATGTTTTCATGCTCGACTAGTTTCAACATCTGTGGATTGAATCATGTTTTCATGCTCGACTAGTTTCAACATCTGTGGATTTGATTAGTTCAAGTCACATGATTTAAACCTCGTCCGTGTTTACAGCTGCGCCACATACGTGTTTGATTCCACACACGAGGTTCATGTTACGTGTCCGTAGAATCTCCTGTAACCATGTTACTGCAAATACACATCAAAGTACTTGTACATGCAACACACACTAGTGCATTGTGTGTCAAAGTTCACTCTGGGAGGTTTAAAGTGAAAAGTAAAAACACAAGTAGTATAAATATATATTTATGTATATATAAATATACACACTATATATGTATAGTATAAATATATATGTATGTATATATAAATATACATAAGTATATATTTATATATACACTATATATGTATAGTATAAATATATTTATACTATACATATATAGTGTGTATATTTATATATATATATATATTAAACACATATATATATATATATATACATATGTATGTATACATATGTATATATATATATGTTTATTTATATTTTCTCTTAAAAAAAAAATTACTTTGATTTCTTGTTGTGTTTAATTATAAAAGAGAAATAAATGAAAAGTAAAAAACGTAAAATTTCCCAACTCAGAGATGAATAAATCAATCTTATCTTATCATATCATATCATATCATATCTTATCTTATCCTATCCTCCTGGAGACGACACGTGTCGTCCTGCACATGTTCTTCAACTGATGTTTGGATTTTTTTAATTTTTTTATCTTCTAAAATTTTTTTCCAAAAGATGTTCCAGGAATGTTTCGACGGCGACTTCTTCGTTTGTGTGTCGATGGTGTCATCGCAGTATTTAAAAAATGTAGAATATTTTCAAAATAATGTTTACATTTTTTACACATAGTTTAATATTGACAAACCTGTCAATCAAAAATAAATTCTCTAAATTCAACATATTTTAAATGGTATTCTTTTAAATTCAACATAAAACGGTGAAAATATTGCACCAACATTTCTATAAATGAATTGCATGTAAAAGACCACGAATTAAAACATATTGAATTTAGAAAATGTATTTTTGATTGACAGGTTTGACAATATTGAACTCTGTGTAAAAAAAACACAAAAACATTCATTTTGAATTTTTTTTCGAAAGTTTTATGACGACATCTATTCAATCAAATATTGATCTATTTCTGAAAAAAAACAAAAAAACAAACAACTTTCATTTTAAATCGATTACTTAAAAAAAAAAAAAAAATTAGTAATAAAACACAAATTAAACTTTTTTATATATGACATCATCCAATAAAGTGAGTTTACTATGAGAAGATTTTAATTAATTCTTCTTATGATTCGTTAAAAACTGAAATACTTTAATAAAACAACAACATCAAGGAGGTCATAGTGAGAAGAAGGTTGAGGTCAAAGGTCACCAACGAGGACGTGTCATAAATGACTTCCTGCTGATAAACTGACGTGTTTTTCATAAATACTAGCAATAAAACTTTCAAACTGCTCTTTACGACCAGTTACTGTTTGACTGAACTATCACAACTATCACAACTATCACAACTATCACAACTATCACAACTATCACAACTATCACAACTATCACAACTATCACAACTATCACAACTATCACAACTATCACAACTATCACAACTATCACAACTTACCGCTCGTGAACATTTAACTAAACTAAACCTTGTTATGAAGGTTCGTCAGAAGATTGAACTAATTTAACATAAATGTTTAGAGTTTAAATGATTTCATCGAAATTATTATTTTCATAGTTATTGACGGTTGAATTTTTATTTATTCATTAATAATTTAATTAAATATATATATATATATATATATATATATTTTTTTAACGAAAAAAAATTAAATTATTATTTTTATAGATATTGATGATACAATTTTTATTTATTTATTAATAATTAAATAAAATAAATAATATAATAATATTTAAATAATAATTTTTTTAAGTTATTGACGATTTAATTTTTATTTATTTTTTAATAATTAAATTAAAGAAATAATATTTAAATTATAATTTTTACATTAGAACCTTCAAAAATGTCTTTATTTAAACTTTTTGAATGGACAGAACCTTCAAAAATGTCTTTATTTAAACTTGTTTCGTGGACAGAACCTTCAGAACCATCTTTATTTAAACTTGTTTCATGGACAGAACCTTCAGAACCATCTTTATTTAAACTTGTTTCATGGACAGAACCTTCAAAAAAAATGTCTTTATTTAAACTTGTTCCGTGGACAGAACTTTTAGAACCATCTTTATTTAAACTTGTTTCGTGGACAGAACTTTTAGAACCATCTTTATTTAAACTTGTTTCATGGACAGAACCTTCAAAAATGTCTTTATTTAAACTTTTTGAATGGACAGAACCTTCAAAAATGTCTTTATTTAAACTTGTTCCGTGGACAGAACTTTCAGAACCATCTTTATTTAAACTTGTTTCATGGACAGAACTTTCAGAACCATCTTTATTTAAACTTGTTTCATGGACAGAACCTTCCAAAATGTCTTTATTTAAACTTGTTTCATGGACAGAACCTTCAAAAATGTCTTTATTTAAACTTGTTATGTGGACAGAACCTTCAGAACCATCTTTATTTAAACTTGTTTCATGGACAGAACCTTTAGAAATGTCTTTATTTAAACTTGTTTCGTGGACAGAACCTTCAGAACCATCTTTATTTAAACTTGTTTCATGGACAGAAGCTTCAGAACCATCTTTATTTAAACTTCTTTCGTGGACAGCACCTTCAGAACCATCTTTATTTAAACTTGTTTCATGGACAGCACCTTCAGAACCATCTTTATTTAAACTTATTTCATGGACAGAACCTTCAAAAATGTCTTTATTTAAACCTGTTTCGTGGACAGAACCTTCAGAAGATGGAGTCGGACACGCGTGTGGACTCGTCCGAGAACCTGGACCTGCTCAACAGCTCGGACTGGGTGAGATTCCTCTAAGCGACCGCGGGTCATAACACGCTAATAACACGGAGGTCACGTGTCGTCCCAGGCCATGTTCTGGGCGCAGGTCATGGGCGACCTCCGTCACGGGGTCAAACTCAGGAAGGTCAGTCGACACTTTCCTCTGGAGCCCTTCGAGTTCCAGCTGACGCCGTACGAGATGTTAATGGACGACATTCGCTCCCAACGTTACAAGCTGCGCAAAGTCATGGTGAGAAGAAAAAAAACACAAACATATTTGTGTTTTGTGTTAACAAGTGTGTAGAGTTTCATTTAAGTTACAGAAAAGACAAGATAATCACTGTCATCACAATATTGAATTCACTTTACGTCAAATGTTTTTTTAAGCCTTGAATTATTTACTGAAGATTTTTATTTTTATTTTATTACAAATTTGAATATTTTCAAAATAAAAGTTGTTTTCCACAAAGTCATATGTTCTAATCCCAAAATAAGTTAAAAAAAAAAAACAATTATTGAAGATTTTTGTTTTTATTTGTCTGTTTGTGTGTCTGTTTGTGTTTGTGTGTCTGTTTGTGTGTGTGTGTCTGTTTGTGTTTGTGTATCTGTTTGTGTTTGTGTGTCTGTTTGTGTTTGTGTGTCTGTCTGTGTTTGTGTATCTGTCTGTGTTTGTGTTGGTGGTTATATTTGTGTTTGTGTGTCTGTTTGTGTTTCTGTATGTGGTTCTATTTGTGTTTGTGTGTCTATTTGTGTGTCTGTGAGTTTGGTTTATTTCTATGTTCTCTACTTTGGTTCCGTTGGTGAAGGTTCTGTGTGAGAAGAAGCTTTGAGTCGATGAAGAACATGATGTTCTTCACAAAAGTGTTTGCTCAGCAGATCTTTAGCTTCCATGGAGAGAAACGAGTGCAGACGCAGATGATGATTAAACGTCAATAAACGACAGAAAGACTGAAGATCAGTTGAAACGTTCTCGTCTCTTCTCAGGTCAACGGAGATATTCCACGTCGACTGAGGAAGAACGCACACGAGGTCATCCTGGAGTTCATCAGGTCACGACCTCCACTCAAACCTGTAGGTGTAACCTCTTCTACTTTTTGCCGCTAGAAGGATCGATGGATGGATGGATGGATGGATGAATATATTGATATATGGATATAAAGATAGATAGATGAATAAATAAATGGATGGATAGAACTTTATTCTTCTGCTTAAGTTAATTTGGTAAATTCAAATTTCAACCCTGTAACAAACAAAAAAAGTTTAAAAAAACTAAAGAAAGAGTGTAAAATAAATAGAGTTCAGTTCTCACTGGAGTCCAAACTCTTCCAGGTCTCTGCTCGCAAAATGAAGCCTCGTCCGGTTCGACCTCAGAGTCTCCATGAGCGCCTCCTGGAGGACATCAGAGCCGACAGACAGCTGAGGCCGACCACGGCCGAGATGATCCGCAGACATCGTCTGGGTGAGACTTTGTTACCTTAGTTAGTTGTTACGTTAGTTAGTTAGTTGTTACGTTAAATAGTTGTTACGTTAGATATTTGTTACTTTAGTTAGTTGTTACGCTAGTTAGTTGTTACGTTAGATAGTTGTTACTTTAGTTAGTTGTTACGTTAGATAGTTAGTTGTTACGTTAGTTAGTTGTTACGTTAGATAGTTGTTACTTTAGTTAGTTGTTACTTTAGTTAGTTGTTACGTTAGTTAGTTGTTACGTTAGATAGTTAGTTGTTACGTTAGTTAGTTGTTACGTTAGATAGTTAGTTGTTACGTTAGTTAGTTGTTACGTTAGATAGTTGTGACGTTAGATAGTTGTGACGTTAGTTAGTTGTTATGTTAGTTATTTGTTACTTTAGTTAGTTGTTACGTTAGATAGTTGTGACGTTAGTTGTTACGCTAGTTAGTTCTTACGTTAGATAGTTGTGACGTTAGATAGTTGTGACGTTAGATAGTTGTGACGTTAGTTAGTTGTTATGTTAGTTATTTGTTACGTTAGTTATTTGTTACCTTAGTTGTTACGTTAGATAGTTGTTATGTTAGATAGTTGTTACGTTAGTTAGTTGTTATGTTAGATAGTTATGTTAGTTAGTTGTTACGTTAGGTAGTTGTTACGTTTGTTAGTTGTTACGTTAGATAGTTGTTACGTTAGTTATTTGTTACGTTAGTTAGTTGTTACGTTTGTTAGTTGTTACGTTAGATAGTTGTTACGTTAGTTATTTGTTACGTTAGTTAGTTGTTACGTTTGTTAGTTGTTAAGTTAGATAGTTGTGTTAGTTATTTGTTACGTTAGCTATTTGTTACGTTAGTTAGTTGTTACGTTTGTTAGTTGTTAAGTTAGATAGTTGTGTTAGTTATTTGTTACGTTAGGTAGTTGTTACGTTAGATGGTTGTGTTAGTTAGTTGTTACGTTTGTTAGTTGTTACGTTAGTTAGTTGTTACGTTAGGTAGTTGTTACGTTAGTTAGTTGTTACGTTAGGTAGTTGTTACGTTAGTTAGTTGTTACGTTAGTTAGTTGTTACGTTAGTTAGTTGTTACGTTAGTTAGTTGTTACGTTAGGTAGTTGTTACGTTAGTTAGTTGTTACGTTAGGTAGTTGTTACGTTAGTTAGTTGTTACGTTAGTTAGTTGTTACGTTAGTTAGTTGTTACGTTAGTTAGTTGTTATGTTAGTTAGTTGTTACGTTAGTTAGTTGTTACGTTAGTTAGTTGTTACGTTAGGTAGTTGTTACGTTAGTTAGTTGTTACGTTAGGTAGTTGTTACGTTAGTTAGTTGTTACGTTAGTTAGTTGTTACGTTAGTTAGTTGTTACGTTAGGTAGTTGTTACGTTAGTTAGTTGTTACGTTAGTTAGTTGTTACGTCAGTTAGTTGTTACGTTAGATAGTTGTTACGTTAGGTAGTTGTTACGTTAGTTAGTTGTTACGTTAGGTAGTTGTTACGTTAGTTAGTTGTTACGTTAGATAGTTGTGACGTTAGTTAGTTGTTATGTTAGTTATTTGTTACGTTAGTTAGTTGTTACGTTAGGTAGTTGTTACGTTAGTTAGTTGTTACGTTAGGTAGTTGTTACGTTAGTTAGTTGTTACGTTAGGTAGTTGTTACGTTAGTTAGTTGTTACGTTAGGTAGTTGTTACGTTAGTTAGTTGTTACGTTAGTTAGTTGTTACGTTAGTTAGTTGTTACGTTAGGTAGTTGTTACGTTAGTTAGTTGTTACGTTAGTTAGTTGTTACGTTAGTTAGTTGTTACGTTAGGTAGTTGTTACGTTAGTTAGTTGTTACGTTAGGTAGTTGTTACGTTAGTTAGTTGTTACGTTAGATAGTTGTGACGTTAGTTAGTTGTTATGTTAGTTATTTGTTACATTAGTTAGTTGTTACCTTAGTTGTTACGTTAGATAGTTGTTATGTTAGTTGTAGTTTTCCTGAGACTGATGGAGTCTCTCACGACCGCGTCATTAGAAGCTCAGACTCTTCACGTCCAACATTCGTCAAACATGTCTGTGTTTGAACAAAGATCGACTCATGTTTGCTCGAACGTCAACCTTGAGTCGCCTGTTTGAAGAAGAAGAAAAGATGTTGCTAAAAAATATATTGTTATAAAAATACTCTCCAATGTTTAGAGAACCTCACACAGTACGACAGTTTTATTTTTGAAAAGGTTCTGCCAGACAAAATATTGTTATGAAAAATGAACTCGACTGTAGAGAACCTCACACAGATTGACAGATTTAAAACAAAGAAAAAGTCTGCAATACAATGATTTGTATGAAAAATACTCTTGACAGTAGAGAGAACCTCTCACTGTTTGACAGATTTGTTAAAAGATGTTGTGTAAGACAATTATTGTTAGAGAACCTGTCACAGCTTGAGGGGTTTTGAAAAATCAAGTTATGATGAAAAAATACTCTCAACTGTTGAGAGAACGTTTAAAAGTTTAGCAGATTTAAAAAAAGAAACTTGACTGTTTAGAGAACCTCACACAGCTTGACAGTTTAAAACATGTTTATAATAAGAAAATCAACTCTTGTCTCGTCAGAGAAACTCACACAGTTTGACAGATTTGTTTAAATAAATTCTGCGGAACAATTAATAAATCTGAGCTTTTAGCGTAGAGAACCTCTCACAGTTTGACTTGTTACTGGAGTAAAGTCCAGACGTGTTGAAACCTCTTTATCTTGATCTTGTGGTTAATTCCTCGCCTGCTTCCGTGTTTCTTCTCTTCCGTGTCAAACAGTCGTTCGACCTCTGAGCTTGTCGCTCAGCTTTGACTCATCAGGTAAAACTCACCTGTCACGTGTCACCTGTTCACCTGTTCACCTGTTCACCTGTTCCTCGCCTCAGCTTCTTACTCTTGTGATCACTGACGTGTTGTTGTGTTGTTGTTGTTGTTGTTGTTGTTCCTACAAACTCATCCTGAAAAACACCAAACTTTCCTGCTTCATCGTAATAAAGAGAGGGATGAGGTCGTAGAGTGAAGGAAAACAAAGTGTTTGAGGAAACAGAGATAGAATGGAGGATAAGAAAAGATGTATGTAGATATATACATATCTACATACATCTCTATATATATAGATTAGTGTATAAATTAATTAAGATTAATTAATAAATGAAGATAAATATGGATGGATGATTAGATGGATGGTTTAGATGAGTGAATAAATAGAAAATGGATGGATTGCTGGTAAAAAAAAGTATGGATGAATGAACAGAATGATGGTTGGATAAATTAAAAAAAGGATGGATGGATAGATAGATAGATGAACGAATGAGTGAGCAAATGAAGGAATAGCTAGATGAATGAATAAAAGAGTAGATGGATGGATGAATTAATAAATGAAGGAATATATTAATGAATTAATAAATATAAGAATAGAAGGATCTGTGATAGATTGATGAAAGAAAAGATGGATAGATGGATGCATGAAAATAAAATTGATGGATGAGTGAATGAAAGAAATAATGGATGAATTAATAAATTAATAAAATAATGAATTGATGAATTAATAGATGGATGGATGAATGAATTAAAGAGTAGATGGATGGATAGATGGATGCATGAAAAAAAATAGATGGATAAGTGAATGAATATATGAAAGAATGAATGGATGGATGAATTAATAAATGGATGAATGAATAAATGGTAGAAAGAAGGTATGAATGAGTTAAATAATGTATGGATGAATGAATTAATGAAAGAATAGATGGATGGATTAATGAATGAAAGACTGGATTGATGGATGGATGAATGGATGAGTAAATAAATGAATGAATGGATGAGTAAATAAATGAATATATGGATGAATGAATGAATGAAAGAATGAATGGATGGATGAATGAATGAATAAATGGATGGATGAATGAATGAATAAATAGATGGATGAATGAATGAATGAATAAATGGATGGATGGATGAATGAATGAATGAATGAATGAATGAATGAATGAATGAATGAATGAATGAATGAATGGCGGGACTGATGGTGTGCGGCTCCACCTGGATTAAAGGAGCTTCAGACGGACACGATAATCTCTATAATCTGCTCCTGTGGTCGTTACATAATCGCTGAGTCGACAACTATTGCAAATGTTTGATGATTTGTCAACGATGAGGACGAGCTCAGAGGTCTGTGCTGTGATGTCATCACTAAGCGCCCTGTCACATCTGAACACCTGCCTCTCACGATGATTGATTGACAGGTGGAGGGAAGAGCTTCAGCTCGCAGCAGTTGTCCTCGCAGCCTCTGTTCCTGCTCGACCGGGTGCAAGAGGAGATCCGAGCTGGTAGCTGGAGGCTGAGACCCGTCTCCCCCACAGTCACCCGGAGAACACGTTTAGGTACAACATGCCTCTCCTCTCTTGGTCCTGGTCTGAAAACATCTGGAGACTCTTTCCACCTCTTCTTCTTCAGGTGCCGGGAAGAGCATCAGCACTCCTCAGGATCTGTATCGTGGCTCAGGTACGAACATTTACCAGAGAGTTAATGCACCTGTTAGTCCTTGATCCAGGGGATGGATGGATGGATGGATGGATGGATGGATGGATGGATGGATGGATGGATGGATGGATGGATGGATGGATGGATGGATCAACTTGCATGGATCAATTTAGATGGATGGATGGATGGATCAACTTGGATGGATGGATCAACTTAGATGAATGGATGGATGGATCAATTTAGATGGATGGATGGATGGATGGATGGATGGATGGATGGATCAACTTGCATGGATCAATTTAGATGGATGGATGGATGGATCAACTTGGATGGATGGATCAACTTAGATGAATGGATGGATGGATCAATTTAGATGGATGGATGGATGGATGGATGGATGGAGGGATCAATTTAGATGGATGGATGGATGGATCAATTTAGATGGATGGATGGATGCATCAATTTAGATGGATGGATGGATGCATCAATTTAGATGGATGGATGGATGGATCAATTTAGATGGATGGATGGATGGATGGAGGGATCAATTTAGATGGATGGATGGATGGATCAATTTAGATGGATGGATGGATGGAGGGATCAATTTAGATGGATGGATGGAGGGATCAATTTAGATGGATGGATGGATGCATCAATTTAGATGGATGGATGGAGGGATCAATTTAGATGGATGGATGGATGGATGGATGGAAGGAGGAATTGAAGTCTTTGTTGGATTAGATTGGATGGTGGATGGAGGGATGAAGGGATTGGATTGAATTCCTCCATCAAAGATTGGAGCATGGATTGGCTGAATGGATGGATTGTTGGATGAATGGATGGATGTATTGGATGGAGAGAGGGATTGATGGATGGTTTCGATTAGATTGGATGGTGGTTGGATGGATTGGATGGTCGGATGAATGGATTGTAGGTATGGACTGGTTGGATGGAGATTGAATTAGATGGATGTTGGATGGAAGGATTGGTTGGATGGTCGGATGAATGAATAATATTTCTACTGTTTCTGCTTCTCATTGGTCGTCTGTGAGTCACTTTGATCTGAAACTCATGTTTGGTCCCACAGACTCCACCGATGGACACACAAAGATCTCCGTCTCTTCTCCGCCCAAGGTCGTCTCTGAAGGTCACAGCGGACAACTGCTGGGCCAGAGGAGGAAGCTGCTGAAGGCCCCGGCTCTGTCTGAGATGGAGAGTTTGGACTCGGACGTGAGTTTTTTTCTTCGAGACACGATTTGAACGTTTTTCATCAACTTTTCATCGACTTAACAACTTGATCTTCTCATCATTGTGTTGTTGCTTTAGTTGTGTGTAAGGATTAGATGTCGACACACAAACACGCACACACACACACACATACACAAAAGTAAACACGCACACATTCCTGGACATCAATACAGTACTGTTGCACACAGAAACACACACACAGACATGTATAACACACACATATTCTCCACACACAAACGAATACACACACCTGCACACACACAAACAATCACCCATAGAAAGTCAGATGCAGATTAGTTGATTTTGTAAATGAAGTGTTGTTTGAGTTGTGTGTTTGCTGAACCTGGTGTGTGTACATTAGTTGTGCGTCGATTGAATCACTGTTGTGTTGTTTGCAGGAGGATTTGTCGTGTAGCTCACCTGTCATCACACACAGTGAGTCACACCTGTTTTCCTTCACTAGAACTATAATGATAATCACTAACTTGGTAATAACATAATAATAACTCTATAATAACTTGATAATAGCTTTTTAGAAATTACTTCATAATAACTTGGTAATAACTTGGTAATAACCTAAAAATACATTTCATAATAACTTATTTTTAACTTGAAAGTAATTTAGTAATTACTTCATTATAACATAATAATTAGTTAATAGTTATTAAGTAATGACCTAATAATAACTTGGTGATAACTTCACACTTACTTCATAATAACTTATTGATTATTATTATTATTACCGTAAACATTATAATAATAATAATAATAATAATAGCTTATTGATTATTAATATAATTACCGTAAACATTATAATAATAATAATAATAATAATAATAGCTTATTAATATTATTACCGTAAACATTATAATTATAATAATAATAATAATAGCTTATTGATTATTAATATTATTACCGTAAACATTATAATAATAATAATAATAATAATAATAATAATAGCTTATTGATTATTAATATTATTACCATAAACATTATAATAATAATAATAATAATAGCTTATTGATTATTAATATTATTACCGTAAACATTATAATAATAATAATAATAATAATAGCTTATTGATTATTAATTTTATTACCGTAAACATTATAATAATAATAATAATAATAGCTTATTGATTATTAATATTATTACCGTAAACATTATAATAATAATAATAATAATATCTTATTGATTATTAATATTATTGTTATAAACATTATAATAATAATCTCTATTCATTCTTCGTTCCAGCGACTCCAAAGGTTCCTCCAGTTTTCTCGACCCCTCAACCCGACAAACGTCCGTCGCCTCACAGAAGAGCTTTGACCTCAGAGAGCAAGAAGTTTCACAGCGTTTCCTCTTTTACTTCATCGTCCAAACACAACTCCAAGTCTATGGTACGTTTAACATGTTTACTTCCTTTATTAACAAACACAACATATTCTATATCATGTGTACTTCCTTTATTAACAAATATAACATGTTTTATATCATGTTTACTTCCTTTATTAACAAACACAACATATTCTATATCATGTGTACTTCCTTTATTAACAAATATAACATGTTTTATATCATGTTTACTTCCTTTATTAACAAATATAACGTGTTTTATATCATGTTTACTTCCTTTATTAACAAATATAACATGTTTTATATCATGTTTACTGCCTTTATTAACAAACACAACATGTTTTATATCATGTTTACTTCCTTTATTAACAAATATAACATGTTTTATATCATGTTTACTTCCTTTATTAACAAACACAACATGTTTTATATCATGTTTACTTCCTTTATTAACAAACACAACATGTTTTATATCATGTTTACTTCCTTTATTAACAAATATAACATGTTCTATATCATGTTTACTTCCTTTATAAACAAACACAACATGTTATATATCTTGTTTACTTCCTTTATTAACAAACACAACATGTTTTATATCATGTTTACTTCCTTTATAAACAAACACAACATGTTCTATATCATGTTTACTTCCTTTATAAACAAACACAACATGTTATATATCTTGTTTACTTCCTTTATTAACAAACACAACATGTTTTATATCATGTTTACTTCCTTTATTAACAAACACAACATGTTCTATATCATGTTTACTTCCTTTATAAACAAACACAACATGTTATATATCTTGTTTACTTCCTTTATTAACTAACACAACATGTTCTATATCATGTTTACTTCCTTTATAAACAAACACAACATGTTATATATCATGTTTACTTCCTTTATTAACAAACACAACAAGTTCTATATCATGTTTTCTTCCTTTATAAACAAACACAACATGTTCTATATCATGTTTACTTCCTTTATTAACTAACACAACATGTTCTATATCATGTTTACTTCCTTTATTAACAAACACAACATGTTCTATATCATGTTTACTTCCTTTATTAACAAACACAACATGTTTTATATCATGTTTACTTCCTTTATTAACAAACACAACATGTTCTATATCATGTTTACTTCCTTTATTAACAAACACAACATGTTTTATATCATGTTTACTTCCTTTATTAACAAACACAACATGTTTTATATCATGTTTACTTCCTTTATTAACAAACACAACATGTTTTATATCATGTTTACTTCCTTTATTAACAAACACAACATGTTTTATATCATGTTTACTTCCTTTATTAACAAATATAACATGTTTTATATCATGTTTACTTCCTTTATTAACAAACACAACATGTTTTATATCATGTTTACTTCCTTTATTAACAAATATAACATGTTTTATATCATGTTTACTTCCTTTATTAACAAATATAACATGTTTTATATCATGTTTACTTCCTTTATTAACAAACACAACATGTTTTATATCATGTTTACTTCCTTTATTAACAAACACAACATGTTTTATATCATGTTTACTTCCTTTATTAACAAATATAACATGTTCTATATCATGTTTACTTCCTTTATAAACAAACACAACATGTTATATATCTTGTTTACTTCCTTTATTAACAAACACAACATGTTTTATATCATGTTTACTTCCTTTATTAACTAACACAACATGTTCTATATCATGTTTACTTCCTTTATAAACAAACACAACATGTTATATATCTTGTTTACTTCCTTTATTAACAAACACAACATGTTTTATATCATGTTTACTTCCTTTATTAACAAACACAACATGTTCTATATCATGTTTACTTCCTTTATAAACAAACACAACATGTTATATATCTTGTTTACTTCCTTTATTAACTAACACAACATGTTCTATATCATGTTTACTTCCTTTATAAACAAACACAACATGTTATATATCATGTTTACTTCCTTTATTAACAAACACAACAAGTTCTATATCATGTTTTCTTCCTTTATAAACAAACACAACATGTTCTATATCATGTTTACTTCCTTTATTAACAAACACAACATGTTCTATATCATGTTTACTTCCTTTATAAACAAACACAACATGTTTTATATCATGTTTACTTCCTTTATTAACTAACACAACATGTTCTATATCATGTTTACTTCCTTTATTAACAAACACAACATGTTCTATATCATGTTTACTTCCTTTATAAACAAACACAACATGTTCTATATCATGTTTACTTCCTTTATTAACTAACACAACATGTTCTATATCATGTTTACTTCCTTTATTAACTAACACAACATGTTCTATATCATGTTTACTTCCTTTATAAACAAACACAACATGTTCTATATCATGTTTACTTCCTTTATAAACAAACACAACATGTTCTATATCATGTTTACTTCCTTTATAAACAAACACAACATGTTCTATATCATGTTTACTTCCTTTATTAACAAACACAACATGTTCTATATCATGTTTACTTCCTTTATAAACAAACACAACATGTTCTATATCATGTTTACTTCCTTTATTAACTAACACAACATGTTCTATATCATGTTTACTTCCTTTATAAACAAACACAACATGTTCTATATCATGTTTACTTCCTTTATTAACAAACACAACATGTTCTATATCATGTTTACTTCCTTTATTAACAAACATAACATGTTCTATATCTTGTTTACTTCCTTTATTAACAAACACAACATGTTCTATATCATGTTT
Source organism: Callionymus lyra (assembly GCF_982586985.1). Classification (NCBI taxonomy): domain Eukaryota; kingdom Metazoa; phylum Chordata; class Actinopteri; order Syngnathiformes; family Callionymidae; genus Callionymus; species Callionymus lyra. The sequence goes on along the minus strand of NC_141820.1, from coordinate 4,964,726 downwards.
TCTTCCTTTATAAACAAACACAACATGTTCTATATCATGTTTACTTCCTTTATAAACAAACACAACATGTTCTATATCATGTTTACTTCCTTTATAAACAAACACAACATGTTTTATTTCATGTTTACTTCCTTTATTAACAAACACAACATGTTATATATCATGTTTACTTCCTTTATTAACAAACACAACAAGTTCTATATCATGTTTTCTTCCTTTATAAACAAACACAACATGTTCTATATCATGTTTACTTCCTTTATTAACTAACACAACAAGTTCTATATCATGTTTTCTTCCTTTATTAACTAACACAACATGTTCTATATCATGTTTACTTCCTTTATTAACTAACACAACATGTTCTATATCATGTTTACTTCCTTTATTAACAAACACAACAAGTATACATTATATATGAATATATATTTTTTTCTAAACGTACAAAAACATGGACTGTATTTTTTTTTCATCTACAATGTTTCATTTATCTTCTTATTCGTTCTTTCAATATCTTTGATAACTTTCATTTCATTTCAAAAGTGGTAACAACACATGGAAGTCAAAGGTTTGAGAGTATTTAAGGCAGTACTGCTGCGTCACATGAGTCTGGTGGGAATGACGGACTTAAGTGGAAACACCAGACAAACAGTTTAGAGGAAATGACTTCATTACGACCAACTCGCTCCACACAGAAGTCCAGTGTTTACTTTAAACACAATAACACCTGGTCTGTGTATTACCACAAAAGTATCAACATCCTCGGCCCAAAGTATCTTTAAGCTTATCTTTTATTCTTTAAATTAATTCTTGATCCAACAATACTATTGTAGTACCAGGACTCTCCGCTGGTAGTCGCTGTGGTCATTATGCATCTACTATAGATCAGAAAAAGTCGTTTTGTTTCATATTATTATTATTTTTATGAATATAATTGAATTAATCTGTTGAGCAAAACATTTATTTCTTCAGTGATGTTTGTCAAAGTAAACGCTGAAACAAATACTGATCAAGAAAAGACGATCGTTTAGCGCCCACTGGTGTTGAGTTGAGGAACTGCAGAGTTTTAGTGAAAACGAGGTCAGTGAGTGAAACACTAGAAATACTTGAGATGGAACAAAAACATCCTGTCAATCAATCCTGCATCAACCTTCAGATCAACTTAAGTTTAAATATTCTTAACTGTATAAGTCAGTAATTATACTGTCATTAAAACCAACAAGTTGAATATTCTGTGTTTTTTGGTGTGAACTTCCTGTTGCTCCTCTGAGAAGAACCTAACTTCCTGTTGCTCCTCTGAGAAGAACCTAACTTCCTGTTGCTCCTCTGAGAAGAACCTAACTTCCTGTTGCTCCTCTGAGAAGAACCTAACTTCCTGTTGCTCCTCTGAGAAGAACCTAACTTCCTGTTGCTCCTCTGAGAAGAACCTAACTTTCTGTTGCTCCTCTGAGAAGAACCTAACTTCCTGTTGCTCCTCTGAGAAGAACCCAACTTCCTGTTGCTCCTCTGAGAATAAAACCATTTACTGTAGTCTGGAGTCAAAGTCGTTGTTGTTAGCGGTTAGCATTTAGCTTGTGACGTTTCCAGCCCTTTTTCCATTCGGGTTGGATTATAATAAAGTATGTAATTGATTATATTTTGAGTATCTAATAACTTGTGTTGGTGTGTCAGGAGGAGTTCTGTCTTCCTGTCACTCTGACGGTGGAGGAGGTGATGCACATCAGGCAGGTGCTGGTGAAGGCCGAGCTGGAGAGATATCAGCATTATGAGGACATCTACAAGTCCCTCAAGGAAGGGAAGGTAACAGCTTATCTTCATCATTGTCATCTTCATCATTATCATCTTCATCATTGTCATCTTCATCATCATCATTATCATCATCATCTTCATCATCACCATCTTCATCTTCATCTTCATTATCTTCATCATTATCATCATCATTATGAGGACAATTACAAGTCCCTCGAGGAAGGGATTGTAACACGTTATTATCATCATCATCATCTTCATCTTCATCTTCATCTTCATCTTCATCATCATCTTCATCTTCATCATCATCTTTATCTTTATCTTCGTCATCATCAACATCTTCATCTTTATCTTTATCTTCGTCATCATCATCATCATCAACATCTTCCTCATCATTATCTTCATCATCTTCATCTTCATCAATATTGTTGTTACCATGGCGACTGATCATGTTGATCCACAGATCTGCTTCTCGTGTCGCACCAAGAGGTTCTCCTTGTTCACCTGGTCGTACCCGTGTCAGTTCTGCAAAAGGTACTGAAGTATTTATGGAAGTATATCAGTCGTCAGTATTACATTAAGATGTTGAAACTTACTTTTATTAAATTGGAAACTTGTTTTACCAGCTCAACAATTAATTAATACATACAATATAATCTTTGTTTATTCAAAAGTTAAATTTTTTTTATTATCATTTAATGTTTGCATTTAATGTTTGCGTCACATGACTCGTCGTCACATGACTCGTCGTCACATGACTCGTCGTCACATGACACCTCGTCACATGACTCCTCGTCACATGACACCTGGTCACATGACTCCTCATCACATGACTCCTCGTCACATGACAGCTGGTCACATGACTCCTCGTCACATGACTCCTCGTCACATGACTCCTCATCACATGACTCCTCATCACATGACTCCTCGTCACATGACTCCTCATCACATGACTCCTCATCACATGACTCCTCGTCACATGACAGCTGGTCACATGACTCCTCGTCACATGACTCCTCGTCACATGACAGCTGGTCACATGACTCCTCGTCACATGACTCCTCGTCACATGACTCCTCGTCACATGACTCCTCGTCACATGACACCTGGTCACATGACACCTGGTCACATGACTCGTCGTCACATGACTCGTCGTCACATGACTCGTCGTCACATGACTCGTCGTCACATGACTCGTCGTCACATGACACCTGGTCACATGACTCCTCGTCACATGACTCCTCGTCACATGACTCCTCGTCACATGACACCTGGTCACATGACACCTCGTCACATGACTCCTCGTCACATGACTCCTCATCACATGACACCTCGGCACATGACACCTCGTCACATGACACCTCGTCACATGACTCCTCGTCACATGACACCTCGTCGTCACATGACTCCTCGTCACATGACACCTCGTCGTCACATGACTCCTCGTCACATGACACCTGGTCACATGACACCTCGTCACATGACACCTGGTCACATGACTCCTCGGCACATGACTCCTCGTCACATGACTCCTCGGCACATGACTCCTCGTCACATGACTCCTCGTCACATGACTCCTCGTCACATGACTCCTCGTCACATGACACCTGGTCACATGACTCCTCGTCACATGACACCTCGTCACATGACACCTGGTCACATGACTCCTCGTCACATGACTCCTCATCACATGACACCTCGTCACATGACACCTGGTCACATGACACCTCGTCACATGACTCCTCGTCACATGACTCCTCGTCACATGACACCTCGTCACATGACACCTTGTCACATGACACCTCGTCACATGACTCCTCGTCACATGACTCCTCGTCACATGACACCTCGTCACATGACTCCTTGTCACATGACTCCTCGTCACATGACACCTCGTCACATGACACCTCGTCACATGACACCTCGTCACATGACTCCTCGTCACATGACACCTCGTCACATGACTCCTCGTCACATGACACCTCGTCACATGACTCCTCGTCACATGACTCCTCGTCACATGACTCCTCGTCACATGACTCCTCGTCACATGACACCTCGTCACATGACTCCTCGTCACATGACACCTCGTCACATGACTCCTCGTCACATGACACCTCGTCACATGACACCTCGTCACATGACTCCTCGTCACATGACACCTTGTCACATGACACCTTGTCACATGACACCTCGTCACATGACTCCTCATCACATGACACCTTGTCACATGACACCTTGTCACATGACACCTCGTCACATGACTCCTCGTCACATGACACCTCGTCACATGACACCTCGTCACATGACTCCTCGTCACATGACTCCTCGGCACATGACTCCTCGTCACATGACACCTCGTCACATGACTCCTCGTCACATGACACCTCGTCACATGACTCCTCGTCACATGACACCTCGTCACATGACTCCTCGTCACATGACACCTCGTCACATGACACCTGTCACATGACACCTCGTCACATGACTCCTCGTCACATGACTCCTCGGCACATGACTCCTCGTCACATGACACCTCGTCACATGACTCCTCGTCACATGACACCTCGTCACATGACTCCTCGTCACATGACACCTCGTCACATGACTCCTCGTCACATGACACCTCGTCACATGACACCTGTCACATGACACCTCGTCACATGACACCTCGTCACATGACACCTCGTCACATGACAGGTCTTGATCCAGCAGCTCGTTCTCTGTTGGTTTTGTCTGCTGACACATTTTTACGCTGAATTAAAAAAAAACACTACAATTAAAAAACTATAGAATTTAACATTTATTTTTGAACGATTGGAATCAGAAAATCTAACTCTATGTTAAATTGTTAATAATTATTACATTATTGATGTCAATTGTTATGAAATAAAAGTCTATGCTCTAAAAAACCCTGAATGATTTCTTTTGTGTTGCAGTCACGTCTGCTCTCAGTGCTGCAAGAAGGTGAGACCATGGATGTGGTGAAGCTTCATGTCCGAGTAGATCCTTCAAGCTCTGCTCTCTCCTCAGATGAAGCTTCCGTCCAAACCCTTCTGCACGCTGCCCTTCTACACCCTGGGGTCTCCTGAGGCGTCCACGGAGGCGTCCAGACGACCTTTGCAGAGGTCGTCAGACGACAGGAGCTCCTTCAGAAGAAGCGTTTACGGGTTCGTTTGGACCAACATCAGAACATCTAGTCGTTAACTGAACAGTTCTATTAAAAAATGTTTTTCTTCAATAATCAAATTACATTTATTTCAACCTGAAAGTTTAATTTGTATATAATTAAATAAATAAAGTCTATTTATAATATTTTCAATTTTTTATTTACTATTTTTACGTTTGAGTTTGATTTTCTAATTCCAATAATTCAAACATTTTTTTTCTAAATTCAATATATTTTTTTAGCACCGAGCTATTGGATCAAAACTTTCAGCCAATCATGTGTCGCGAGGACAATCATGTGACGACACTAAAGCACATTAACATCTAACTCTGCTGTTGAAATAAAGATTATGAAAAAAAGACACATTTATTAACATTTAAACTCGATTTTCGACACTAATGATAAATATTTGTATCTATAATCTAATGTATTTCACTCTCGTTACATGTATTTAATTTCATCGCTGCTCGGACCATCAAATAAATATCAGTATTAAATTCATATATTTTCACAGTTAAAGCAGTTCAAACCATGTTCAAATGTTTCACTGCAGTTATTTTTATCAAATTATATCATGATGTAACTTTTTAAGAAATCCCTGAAGATTTTTCAAGAAAAGATTCAATTATGTATTATATTAATATTTTTTTATGTAAATAGTGACGACTTTTTTAGTAAAAAATTAAGACTTTTTTTAGTAGAAACACAGAATTATCCATTCATTCTAAATTTGAAGGCTTTTGAATATAAACATTTCTTGTTAAACATAAATCAAATTCTTTACTTTACAACACAAACTAAATGGGTCACTTTTTAAATTGCACTCAAAACCCACTAAAAATGAAAATGCAAATCAGTCGATGAAGTTTTATCCACTTTTTATTTCTATATTGACATTTTTTAAATTGTTTTTAATTTAAATCAGATGCTCGATCGTATTTTCAGACGATCATGTGACGATCCAGTAGCTCCGTGCTCTGTTGGTTTTGTCTGGTGACGCTATTATAACAACATCTTAACGAATTTGAATTTAAAAGACTGTGAATTAAAAATAATTGGGTTTAGAAAAAATATTTTTGATTTATTGGAATTAGAATATTAAACTCTATGTGTAAAAATCAATTAAACTAAATCTGAAACTATTTAAAAAAAAAAATGGATTCTTTTTTTCAAAATAGAAACGATTGAATTCATGCTTAAAAATGTTTCAAAAACGACCTTTAGAAAAGTTTCAACATATAAAACTCAAACATGTTCTGATGAAACTCTCTCTCTCCTCCCCAGACTGTCCCGGCCGAGCGAGGGCGCTCCCGCGGCGCTGGACCCGGAGCTGCCCGGAGAACTGACCGTGGACTGGGTCTCCACCAACGTGTGCTTGGAGTGCAAGAAGTTCATCACCGACATCATCTTCTCCAGCAGGAGGAACGTCTGCGTCTCCACCAAACGCGCTCGCATCGGACGCAAGTCTCAGTCCTTCTACATGTCCTCGTCCAGCTCCGTCAACTTCAGGCCCTCCGAGCAAACCATCAGCGAGGTCTGAAACCGGCAACCCCGAGGGTCTTGGGCGGACTCGCTCGGAGGTCCTGCTTCACGACTCAGGAAAACAAGACTGTCTTCTGCACTACTGACTCCGCCCCCTTTAGCTTCAGACGGCCAACCAGGGTGAAGCATTTCCCATCACTGACTCCGCCCCCTTTAGCTTCAGACAGCCAACCAGGGTGAAGCATTTCCAAATACTGACTCCGCCCCCTTTAGCTTCAGACAGCCAACCAGGGTGGAGCATTTCTCATTACTGACTCCGCCCCCTTTAGCTTCAGACAGCCAACCAGGGTGGAGCATTTCTCATTACTGACTCCGCCCCCTTTAGCTTCAGACAGCCAACCAGGATGAAGCATTTCTCATTTCTGACTCCGCCCCCTTTAGCTTCAGACAGCCAACCAGGGTGAAGCATTTCTCATTTCTGACTCCGCCCCCTTTAGCTTCAGACGGCCAACCAGGATGAAGCATTTCTCATTTCTGACTCCGCCCCCTTTAGCTTCAGACAGCCAACCAGGGTGAAGCATTTCCAAATACTGACTCCGCCCCCTTTAGCTTCAGACAGCCAACCAGAGTGGAGCATTTCCAAATACTAACTCCGCCCCCTTTAGCTTCAGACAGCCAACCAGGGTGGAGCATTTCAGCCGTGGATTGTTTCACCTGCAGCAACATAGAAAAGGCTCTGATTGGCTTAATGTCCCGACAGAGTCGCGGATGATTATTGATCATTGATTGTTTCAAACTTTTTCTTCTGCGTCTCGGGTTCGATCGCCAGCTGAGAACAGATTCATCCACTCGTTCAAAACGATTCAAATCGTTCCAAACAAAGTCTCAGGAAGAAAGCGGTGTTCGGGTCTTTGCTACGTTTTCTAGTGATTGTCGAAGAAAAAAGTGATATTTTCAAGGAAAACCAGCAGAAAGCTGTGGGATTCGTACACGTCTTGCTCGAGGGTCGAGTCGCTCACAGTTTTCTCTCTTCCAGCAGCAACGATGCCAAATGTCAAATCAGCAGTTTTGATTCCTTCGTTTGTGCCAAAAAATGTCTTTTTAACTTATATTTGTTCCATGTTTAAGGTGTAAATATCCTGTAAATAATAATCACGTCCGTTTTTATTTAATTTGTGTCGTAAAGTCAAGACTTTTCTTCGCGTTCGACAGGAAATGTGTTTTAAAGAAGCCTCGACGTTTGGAATGTGCAGATGATTCTGGGTTTTTTTCAAATAAAGTCTTGAATGATGTGTTTTCGTGTCGTTTTCAGCGATTTATTCAACAGTTAATCATGACAACGAGTCATAGTGGGTCCGATCCATCCATCCATCAATCAATCAATCAATCAATACACTATCCATCCATCTATAACCATACAAATGGTGATTATAATTGTCATTATTTATCTTATAAATATATAAGATATATATACGTGGAGTGAAATGTTTCTTCTCCGACATCACAGTAAAACATTTTAACCTATAGTTTAAATCAACAATACGTGAGATTGAACATGTTATTTTTGGCGCCCCCTCGTGTCATAATAGTGTTACTACAGCATAATATTCTTTTGTGTTTTTTAACCCTTTTTTTTCTTAGTTTAGTCTTGGAACTAAATATTATTTATAAAATGTATTTAATAAATACACATTTATGATCCGCGCACTTAAAAACAACAACATTTATTTATTAAATACATCATGAAATAATTGTTGATTAAAGAGTAAAATCATCATTTTTATTGCAAGTCATGAATCGATTGAACTTTAAATTGATCAAATTTTATTTATTTTATTTATTTATTCTCGTCATGGTCCTGAGCTCCAGTGTGAAGTGAACAAAGTAAAATACATAATTAAAAAAGTTTATGTGAATATTTTATAAATACTAGGTGAAAAAATAAACTCTTTCTTATGCGAGGTCAGAGGTCGCACAGGTACGGTGCAAAAAAAATGTACAATCTTCGGAACAAACTTTGTTTATTTGTTTTGTGTTTCTGAGCCTCCGTACATAAGAAGCTGCAGCAGCAAGACTTCCTTCTTCATCCCTTCTTTCTTAGAGGAAGACAAAGTAGTATTTTTATTAAAAAATGACTTTAAATCTGTATTTGTGTATTTAGGTTACGTTGAATAGATTCGTTTCTGGCGCCCTCCAGTGTTAGACCAGTGTAACTACATCTTTATCACAGTTCAAATGTGTCTTTCATGCCTTTGTTTATAAAACAAGGGAATATCTTTCGTTGTTGTTTCTTCTCTGGAAACCGTCCACTCGGTGCTTAAGTCATGATGGAAATGAATGCAACTCCCGTCTCTGAGCCACTTTTCTACACGTCCTCAGTCGTCAGACTTCCTTTAACGACTGCTGCCAGGTTCTACGAATTGGTGCTCCGCCCTCTAACCGCTTCGCTATTGGTTTACCCTCGAGGCCGCCTAGAGCAAAGCGGTTAGAGGGCGGAGCACCAAATGAAGTAGAAACGTTGAAACGAGTTGTTATTTATTTGTTTACACTTGAGAAAAACATTGTGTTTGTATCTTTTGATCATCGAAGAATGAAAGTTAAAAATTTAAAGAAGATGTTTTTCTTTTACTCATTGATTTCAGAGGAGACACTGCCCTCTGGTGGCGACTGTTTGTATTTGTTCATTCATCTTTGATTCAATTCGAAACTACAGTTAATAACATCCAGGTGTTTAATGATAATATTGTAAAGACTCGACATTAAGACAAACACTGTCTCTCTGATCCAGCAGCACCTGCTTCACTCTCTTCTTCGCCTTCAGCGTCAGCACTGAACATGTCAGTGAAGCGTGAGCTGAACTCAAAGAATCAACAGAGTCTTAGTTCCTCGAGCAACACTCGTCTCAGGTGCGACTTCAGCAGCGTCGACACACAAACCTGATGGACGCACACCCTCAGTGGAAACAACAACAACAACAACAACAACAACAACAACAACAACAACAACAACAACAACAACACTTTCCTTCACTTGAGTCACGAACGATTTTTCACTTTATATTTCATCTGCGAAATAATGAAGATTTATTTCTTTATTATTCACTGTGATCATCCCTCCATCTCCCCCTCCTTCACTGTGATCATCCCTCCATCTCTCCCTCCTTCACTGTGATCATCCCTCCATCTCTCCCTCCTTCACTGTGATCATCCCTCCATCTCCCCCTCCTTCACTGTGATCATCCCTCCATCTCCCCCTCCTTCACTGTGATCATCCCTCCATCTCTCCCTCCTTCACTGTGATCATCCCTCCATCTCTCCCTCCTTCACTGTGATCATCCCTCCATCTCTCTCTCCTTCACTGTGATCATCCCTCCATCTCTCTCTCCTTCACTGTGATCATCCCTCCATCTCTCTCTCCTTCACTGTGATCATCCCTCCATCTCTCTCTCCTTCACTGTGATCATCCCTCCATCTCTCTCTCCTTCACTGTGATCATCCCTCCATCTCGCTCTCCTTCACTGTGATCATCCCTCCATCTCGCTCTCCTTCACTGTGATCATCCCTCCATCTCTCTCTCCTTCACTGTGATCATCCCTCCATCTCTCTCTCCTTCACTGTGATCATCCCTCCATCTCACGCTCATTCACTGTGATCATCCCTCCATCTCGCTCTCCTTCACTGTGATCATCCCTCCATCTCTCTCTCCTTCACTGTGATCATCCCTCCATCTCTCTCTCCTTCACTGTGATCATCCCTCCATCTCGCTCTCCTTCACTGTGATCATCCCTCCATCTCTCTCTCCTTCACTGTGATCATCCCTCCATCTCTCTCTCCTTCACTGTGATCATCCCTCCATCTCGCTCTCCTTCACTGTGATCATCCCTCCATCTCTCTCTCCTTCACTGTGATCATCCCTCCATCTCTCTCTCCTTCACTGTGATCATCCCTCCATCTCACGCTCCTTCACTGTGATCATCCCTCCATCTCGCTCTCCTTCACTGTGATCATCCCTCCATCTCTCTCTCCTTCACTGTGATCATCCCTCCATCTCGCTCTCCTTCACTGTGATCATCCCTCCATCTCTCTCTCCTTCACTGTGATCATCCCTCCATCTCGCTCTCCTTCACTGTGATCATCCCTCCATCTCTCTCTCCTTCACTGTGATCATCCCTCCATCTCTCCCTCCTTCACTGTGATCATCCCTCCATCTCTCCCTCCTTCACTGTGATCATCCCTCCATCTCTCCCTCCTTCACTGTGATCATCCCTCCATCTCTCCCTCCTTCACTGTGATCATCCCTCCATCTCTCCCTCCTTCACTGTGATCATCCCTCCATCTCTCTCCTTCACTGTGATCATCCCTCCATCTCGCTCTCCTTCACTGTGATCATCCCTCCATCTCGCTCTCCTTCACTGTGATCATCCCTCCATCCCTCTCTCCTTCACTGTGATCATCCCTCCATCTCTCTCTCCTTCACTGTGATCATCCCTCCATCTCTCCCTCCTTCACTGTGATCATCCCTCCATCTCTCCCTCCTTCACTGTGATCATCCCTCCATCTCTCTCTCCTTCACTGTGATCATCCCTCCATCTCGCTCTCCTTCACTGTGATCATCCCTCCATCTCGCTCTCCTTCACTGTGATCATCCCTCCATCTCTCTCTCCTTCACTGTGATCATCCCTCCATCTCTCTCTCCTTCACTGTGATCATCCCTCCATCTCGCTCTCCTTCACTGTGATCATCCCTCCATCTCTCTCTCCTTCACTGTGATCATCCCTCCATCTCTCCCTCCTTCACTGTGATCATCCCTCCATCTCTCCCTCCTTCACTGTGATCATCCCTCCATCTCTCTCCTTCACTGTGATCATCCCTCCATCTCGCTCTCCTTCACTGTGATCATCCCTCCATCTCGCTCTCCTTCACTGTGATCATCCCTCCATCTCTCTCTCCTTCACTGTGATCATCCCTCCATCTCGCTCTCCTTCACTGTGATCATCCCTCCATCTCTCTCTCCTTCACTGTGATCATCCCTCCATCTCTCTCTCCTTCACCATGATCATCACTTTAATCTGATTCCTGCACAGAGAACAAATCTCATCATCTTCTCAGGTTTGAACGAGTCGTTCATTTATTCACGAGAACAGACTTCGATCTGAATGAAAATCTCTTCTCAGGGTTGAAAGAATAAAACGAGTCACAGTCGACTCAACAGTCTTTTTTTCAAGTCAAGTTTTTAATTCAGAGAGAAATTTTTCAGTGAAGAAAAAATGATGTTCATGTCTCTTAACATAATGAATCAACTATAACACTTTTGATTCCTATCATCACGACTCACCTCTGAGAGAGATGGAGTAGAGAGGAGGAGAAGAGAGGAGAGAGAGGAGGAGGGGAGAGGAGGAGGAGAAGAGAACAGGAGAGAACAGGAGGAGGACAGGAGAGAGGAGGAGAGGACAGGAGGAGGACAGGAGAGAGGAGGAGAGAACAGAAGGAGGACAGGAGAGAGGAGAAGAGAACAGGAGGAGGAGAGAACAGGAGGACAGGAGAGAGGAGGAGAGAACAGGAGGAGGACAGGAGAGAGGAGGAGAGAACAGGAGGAGAGAACAGGAGGAGGACAGAAGAGAGGAGGAGAGAACAGGAGGAGAGAACAGGAGGACAGAAGAGAGGAGGAGAGAACAGGAGGAGGAGAGAACAGGAGGAGGACAGAAGAGAGGAGGAGAGAACAGGAGGAGGAGAGGACAGGAGGAGGACAGGAGAGAGGAGGAGAGAACAGGAGGAGGAGAGAACAGGAGGAGGACAGAAGAGAGGAGGAGAGAACAGGAGGAGGAGAGGACAGGAGGAGGACAGGAGAGAGGAGGAGAGAACAGGAGGAGGACAGAAGAGAGGAGGAGAGAACAGGAGGAGAGAACAGGAGGAGGACAGAAGAGAGGAGGAGAGAACAGGAGGAGAGAACAGGAGGAGAGAACAGGAGGAGAGAACAGGAGGACAGAAGAGAGGAGGAGAGAACAGGAGGAGAGAACAGGAGGAGAGAACAGGAGGACAGAAGAAAGGAGGAGAGAACAGGAGGAGAGAACAGGAGGACAGAAGAGAGGAGGAGAGAACAGGAGGAGAGAACAGGAGGAAAGAAGAGAGGAGGAGAGAACAGGAGGAGAGAACAGGAGGAGAGAACAGGAGGAGAGAACAGGAGGAGAGAACGGGAGGACAGAAGAGAGGAGGAGAGAACAGGAGGAGAGAACAGGAGGAGAGAACAGGAGGAGAGAACAGGAGGAGAGAACAGGAGGACAGAAGAGAGGAGGAGAGAACAGGAGGAGAGAACAGGAGGAGAGAATAGGAGGAGAGAACAGGAGGACAGAAGAGAGGAGGAGAGAACAGGAGGAGAGAACAGGAGGAGAGAACAGGAGGAGAGAACAGGAGGACAGAAGAGAGGAGGAGAGAACAGGAGGAGAGAACAGGAGGAGAGAACAGGAGGACAGAAGAGAGGAGGAGAGAACAGGAGGAGAGAACAGGAGGAGAGAACGGGAGGAGAGAACAGGAGGACAGAAGAGAGGAGGAGAGAACAGGAGGAGAGAACAGGAGGAGAGAACAGGAGGAGAGAACAGGAGGAGAGAACAGGAGGAGAGAACAGGAGGACAGAAGAGAGGAGGAGAGAACAGGAGGAGAGAACAGGAGGAGAGAACAGGAGGAGAGAACAGGAGGAGAGAACAGGAGGAGAGAACAGGAGGACAGAAGAGAGGAGGAGAGAACAGGAGGAGAGAACAGGAGGAGAGAACAGGAGGACAGAAGAGAGGAGGAGAGAACAGGAGGAGAGAACAGGAGGAGAGAATGGGAGGAGAGAACAGGAGGACAGAAGAGAGGAGGAGAGAACAGGAGGAGAGAACAGGAGGAGAGAACAGGAGGAGAGAACAGGAGGACAGAAGAGAGGAGGACAGAAGAGAGGAGGAGAGAACAGGAGGACAGAAGAGAGGAGGAGAGAACAGGAGGAGAGAACAG